>NC_079422.1:16990393-17175393 GCF_026213295.1 Gadus chalcogrammus | reverse complement strand
TGGGGGCTGAGCAGTGGAACAACAGCAGCAGGCGCCGCCGAGCTTTTGTGTAGGGCCGGACGTCCTGCCGGGTGTGTTTTTGGAGTCGCTAAAGTCGCTCTCCCCTGATAACAACGGCAACAGCACTTTACAGCCTCTCTGAGTCAGGGCCTTGGTGCCCCCCCGCGGTGTCAAATTAAAAAGGGTTTTTATAAATATTTTTGTGGTTTATTTCTTAAGCACACAGACAGCGAGCGTGGGTTGTTAAGTCATTTATTAATACCGTTCTTGTTACTGTGGTGGAAAGTACAACGCTTAAACTCCAGCCAGGAAAGAGATCAGGAATCCGCTGAGTAAAGTTTAAGACTGCTATTGAGAACATTAACAAAGTGATAAAAAAAGCAAAGCTGATCTGCAGAACACCTGCTTCTCCAGCTTTGGAAAACTGTTTTTATTGTCTCGCTCTGAGACTCCTCCTATAAGCTCTAAGCCAAGGGTGTTATCAAACAATGCCCGTACATGGCTTCAACATCAACCAACTCCCGTTGTTTTAGTTGTGTTCATAGTCTTCAAGCCCAACTTGGTTAGCCTCGGATAGGCGTCAAACCTTTCACCCAGTTTCTCTCAGTGTTTATCCAAGTTTATCTCATTTATTTGGCATTGAAGGAAAGATAATGATGATAATCGTTTTAAGGGTATTTCTCCCACGTTAAGTAGACCTACGTATTTTAAGAATTGTTTATACTTTATCTCTGAAACCCCACCATCTCTCCAGTATTATCTTATGATACTGTAGCTTGTTCCCTGTGGAGTAGACAAACCCAGCCACCCTTAGTAAGTGTCCTCTGAGACTTTAACAATGGCAGTGGAAGACACTAACTCAGCAAATTGAACAGTAGTATAATAAATGTCCAACACTGTGGATCAGCAGAGTTTAAAATTCTCTATATTCTTGATCTAGAATGATCTTTGGCCGACCCGGGGGCCGAAGTATTCTGAAACTTGATATATAGGTCTTATTTCACATGCTGAACTTGTTTTTCCCTTTGACCTTAATGTCCGTCAGGAAGGACTTTTAAGTACAGTGACTTTTTGGGAATTTCTTTGAATCTTAACTAGCCACATGTCCAAATGACCCAAAATGTATATAAATTATTTATTAAAGCAAGTATAAACAGTAGTTTATTCAAAGTCCAACCTGAGGGGAGAACACTTCAGAATCATTCTCCAACTTCATGATTTAGCAGTCTTACCAAAAACAGATTCATGCCCATCCTTCACTAACTTTCAACTCCTGTCTTGAGTTATTTTCTCAAGGAAAACTTCCAGAAATACCACCAACACCTCCTTTGCAATTAGACGGCCTTCTGAACAAAACCTCCACTTGTATAAGCATGCAAAGTTGAGGGTTGCTATCATCTTTCACTGAAAATAACTCAACGTACTAAGACATTTAATTTGATATTCATAAGAACAAAAAAAAAGATGGACATCACTTGATGCCCTACTTATCTGCGGTATTTCTGGGCAGAGAATCGGTTCCCTCTAGACTTGGCACTCACTGCTCTCTAGTGATCGTCGACAGCCCTCACAGAGCAAGTGAGGGGGAAATTAATTCCTGCTACTATTGTGTAACATCCCAGTCTCACGGAAATACGTGACGTCAAGTCATTTAATCTTTTCATTCGTGATCTGGGACACGTAATTTCAAATGTTCGTGCCAAAAGCACACATTTCAAACTCATTCGAAAAAGAAGACATGAAGCAGCTACCTTTTTTTCCGTCGCAGTTTGCCTACAGAGCAGCGCACCTGCAATAAATATATCTGTGAATTGTCAAAATTTCTGAAAGTAGAAAGGGGTGGCCAAAAGCTGTCATATTGTTAGAAATGTGTGCTTTTTGGCACAAAAAAATTGCAATTACGTGTCCCAGATCACGAATGAATAGATTAGTGCAATAGTGCAAAAATGATGACTAGTGGGACAAGACTCATCATCAAAGGCTCTTCATGGGGACTTTGCATCTTTATTTCCCCTATATTTTCTTGCGGAAGACATTGGAAGCTGGGAAAGGCAGCCCGGATGGATTGGCTCCCCTGGAATTCCCGGAATTCCCGAAATTTAAAACAAAACAGGGAATCTTCTAAGCGGTTATTTAAACCAGGAATGTATGTTGATGATTCTAGTCCATGTAATCCATCTCATCAATCTGTTAATGTAAGGAATATTGGAGCATCCATTGAGTAGAATATAGTAATAGTGTGCAGTGTCCACAAGGGGGAGCATTGCACTCTGTAAACGTGGAAGAAAGAGCTGCAATGGAAAGCTGTGATGAAGTTGTAAGTTACAAGTGAGTGTGTGTGTGTGAGTGTGTGTCCCCCCCTGCCCCCCCCCCCCCCCCCCCCCCCACCCACACACACACTGCTGCACATAACCTAGTTCAGCAGGGAACAACAAAAATAAATAATGTATGCCCTCAGAAACCACAGTAACCTGAAACCCAGGGCATTCAGGCAGTGGCTGACGACAACATTTTATTAACAGACTAAAAACGAATGGTCCTAGAAAATCCTTTAAATGGTCGATAGGATGTCATTGCAGTCAAAAACTCTTGTCCCTGATATTAGTCATTCTTTAGAATGGACAACCTACCTCCTGCGAGAAAGGCGGGTCACATACAGGGTTATATATATATACACGCTTTTGGTATATAGGAAGTCCCTCCTTGATCCTGCCTACAAGGCAACATTAAATGTAGAAGCAGGCACTAGTCTGAATAACATGTGGAACATGTTTATTATTGATATAGACTTAGTGTGGCCTTTCCAGTACCTCAGGTTTCTTTTTGTACAAATATGAATGCAGAATTTGTTATTCATCTCAATAGAGCATATGTCATGCCATTCTTTAGTATCACCTTGCTCTCAAGAAACTCTTGGCCGGCAACATAATGGTAATTAGATCAACAAAAAGAGGGGATCCTGTTCTAGACTGAGATGCTGGAGAGGGGAAGTTATTTATAGGATGAGCCAATGAGGGGATAGGTATGGGGTGGTTATACAATAAAGGAGAGTGGATTGATCCTCGCTGGAAGGGGAAGAGGTGTGTTAGGAATAAGGTGTGAATGCGGTATCAGTTTCCTTGGTACAAGATTATGTTGAGGTCTGGTGCCAATGGGGTCACTTTATGGATGATACTATATAAATCCTTTAACTTTGAACTTTTTATGTTTGTATATATCTGATGAAAGATTATTCATTTTTGGACAATTCAAATTCTAATAGTGACAACTTTTTTTAATTAATAAAGCATGATCATGGTAAGAGACAGATAGCTATTTATCCAACATCTTCAATGAGACATGATGTACCTCATGACATGATGTACACGTGTACATCATGTGTGTGCGCATCAGTTGTGTACATGATTATTACAGGGAGTGAGCATCATGGAGAGTTAAGTTAGTATGCAATACACTATGGGGGTAAGTGGACATGATGCAGGACAGCTAAATAAATCCACGCTTTCAATTGGAGAGAGGAAGGGAGCTATCTTTAAGAGCAAGGAGAATTTATACAAATGCCTCATTGCTCCGTATACAAATTATAAAAAAGTTTGTATAATTGTATATAATTGTATATTACCAAAGGATCTTTTTAAAAAAATATATATATATATTGGTTTAACTCCCAGGACAATTCATTTATATTGAAGTTGATGAAATTCACCAGCATTGAATACTAGATTAACGATTAAGATACAATTAAATACAAATGTAAAACATGAAAATCAATCTTGCAGTTTGACTGAGTGAGATATTGTTTCCAAATGTTCATGAAATAAAAATGGTTATATTTGAGGTTCTTGTTGAGTGAAGTTCCTACAGGGTCCAGTCTAGTTTAGCTACGCTATATCCTACCACTTGGGGCTGCCATATTTCCATATGGTGTCAGTTTCCAGTTTCTCTGCAAAACAAACACTGTATTTTATTGCATTAACATAAGCTTGCAGATTGGTCTGATTCCCTGGCTAAAGTATTAGTGCAGTCTTTATTACTTTAAAGGTAATAAAGGCAAAATAAATGTAATAACGGTTCTGCATTACAATGCTTAAAAAGGGTAGTCAACTCATCTAATGGTGAGCTAATGTTTTCTTAACTTTGTTATGTAGTTTGGTTACAACGTTGTGAGATTGATACAACAAACAACAAATACAACAAAGCTAGTAGATAAGATGCTACAAAATGTTAAGTAATATTTTTTTTTAAATATAAGTGCAAGGACATACAACATACAATAAGTGTGTGACATCAAGTGTAATCGCTTCATTCATCCGTTCACGACAGTTCCTTTTTCTGCTACAAACTGGGAACTAATTCTTTACGATTCCCAGACTTATACTGTAATAGTATTCACTAGAAGCGAACGCAGAGTTCCTCAAATTTTTTTGATTTTGTTGTGTAAGTTCCGCTTGTGTAAGTTAAAATTGATTTCTTACTTAACACAACCATCACTTTCTATTCATACCTACTGTTCATTTGACCCCTGACCTGTTATCTGTGTCTCCCGTCCTGCCTATCTTTAGTTTATCACTGAGGCAGTGTTCCCTGATCCAATATCCATCTCTGCTCTGCCTCTCGTGTACATCGTACAGTCTCCTGCCCGCTCAATCTCTAATGTCTGTCTAATGTCTCTCGATGATAGCAATGCACCTAGTGAGAGAGATATTCTGGGGCTTTCCAAGCTTGTACACTGGTCCATGAATTCAAATGTGTACACCAACTAAAGCCATATTTTGTATTGCCTCTTAACTTCCACAGAGATGGATATACGTTTGGAGAGCTATCTTGTGAACGAGTGTGACTGATCTTGCACGTTACTTCATTCCATGTTACCATAATATAATTTCTGATTTTACTGGTGATTTTTTACAACATTTTAAATAAATGTCATAAAAAGAAAAATATCCAAGCAGGTACATTTTAAGATATTTCCTTCAGAGTTTGTGACCTAGAATACCCTATTCTAGTATTCCAGTCATTTGGGCCTATTCTAGTGTAGGGTATTCTAGAATATAAAAAATTATATTGTAGACCACATATAATAGCCTGTTATTGGCTATTATATGTAGTCTTACAATTATTGACTTTTAATTCCCCTTATATTTGATAATACTTTGACATGTATTTTGTTATTAAAAATATATATTTGTTTTCAGAGGAGTTGGCCGGAGGTTTGATTTGCGCTGGTTAAAGTTGAATCCACAACATAGGCTGGAATAAAAAAAAGAAAAAGGACCTAGTCATATGTATTGAGAAATCACATGCAATCTGGTTGACAGCCAGTGTGCAATCTTGGAATTGATTTCCCTCTATACATGACGTCTGAAACTAAAAGACATCTATTGGATATCCAAATCAGTCCAAGTCAAGCTTCAAGTTTTTCAAGCCATGTCAAAGTCACGCCCCAGGTCTTATTGTTAAAACTGATAAATGAAAGCGGAAATGGTTGCATTTGAAATAAAAATGCTTTAATAATAATAATAATAATAATAACTTACATTTATATAGCGCCTTTCCAGGTACCCAAGGTAGCTTTAGGGGATTAATAAGATGTATACTTGGCTAATTAGGGATTTGTGTGAAACACATTATTAAATAGACCTCAGGCATAATGGACAAAGGATCAAAATAATCCAGAGAGTGGCAGTAATACAACGTTGGGGATGCAATTTGCCTCAATATACAAGAGAACAAACAAGAAGCAAAGTGTGTCAGTGCTAGAGAAATTGTGATACAATCTCCATTTAAAGCCTAAATTCCCCTACACCACATTAACATAGAGATATATACGCTGTCAAGGTAGCATTCTATAAAGCAATCAGTGTATATTTTGGCATACAAGACTAATACTGATCTGACTGATGCAAGGATTCTTTACGCAGGCATGAAACATGCTGCTGGTTGCACCAACAGTGAAATGGCTGCTGAACTGAGAAGAGCTCAGTATATGCTTGTCAGCCTGGAGTCCTCCTCACACATCCTCCAAAGAAAAACGGCAATATTTGCTAAACGTGGCTATGCACAATAGATAATATATAATATCCTCACTCCAAGAACTGACTCAGCCGTTATCGTCTTTCTCACTTTGAATGCATTTGCTTTTGTGGTTTATCAGCTTTTTGTAGTAAAGTACAATTTCCGCTAACAGGTGTGACATATTTGGAGTATATATGTCACACCAGTCAACAATTGTATAATTATTGTGATCATCATTTGTGTATACATGTCAGATCGTCTAGTTAGTCTGCCACTGTGCTTAATTGACCTTGATATACCTTTACATCATACTATTTTTTCTCTCTTGAATTGCAGTTAATAATTCTGCATTACAGTGTAGCAGTGCTATGTGTTTCATTGGAGCCCATAGCAGTTCCCAGAAGTCACTCATTCACCCTTACTGACACAACACTGTATCAGTGATTAGCCACTCATCACATATTAAACTCTATCCTTGGTAACAGTGGCACGCCACTACTAATTATAGGTCAACAGAAGTGTGATAAAAGGACGTACTTAGCAGAACACGCACGCACACACGCGCACACACACACACACACACACACACACACACACACACACACACACACACAACCGGAAAGATAAATTCTCCACCACATCAACAAAAACAAAGCTCGAACCTGGTTTGAACCTGGTTTTCAACTGTGGAAGGCAAAATCTAGGCCTAATGCCATGGCTTAGGTTTTAGCTGTTCCAAGAGAAAGAACAGAGTCACACTGAATTCAGTAAACACACAGGAATACCAAAAAATCCATACTCGCCATATACACTGCAGAAGGTCATTTCTAAATGATCATCAGGCATCGTTGGTTTGATTTGCTGATATGACCTCTGATGTAATCAGTTAGCTTTATACTCAGAGTAGACCAGTCACAGACGGGACGGCACATAGGGCCATGGTAGAGCCCAAGCCTATAAATATAGACAGATTTAGTATTAGAGCACTATCAGGAATGCCATCGCCATTGCTCAATTGTTACTCTCCAAAGGACACAGGTAACACGTTGATATGAGTTATTATTATCCTTGATTATCATCATAGTTATTATAATTACACCCGGTATAGGGGAATCTTGCCGTATGAGGACTACTAAGCTAGCAGTTCTGTTTCCCTCCATACAGATGTTAGATTACAGAACAGGATGTGGCAACTTATTTCTTTTCTGATGCATTTTTATTATAATAATAATCAAGCTGCCGCCAATCCACCTGGATCACAACGACCCACTACGACAACTTATAACCAACCACATCCATCATCACAACTGACCCCACAAACACAAAGGAAAGAGGCTTTTACCGGCACAAAAATAGCCACAAAAGTCCCATATAGATTCAGAACACAGTTTGTATACATTACGCACTCACAATAGGGTTGTATGTAACTGCCGACTTTAACGTTAAACTTCAGCCATGTCAAACCACACATTTGTGATTTTTCTCGACCCAGAAACTTTTAACTGTAAACTCTGCGTGAACTATGCCTCGTTCATGAACTTCAGAAAAGTCAGAATCGATTGACTGATTTTCAGCTTTGTTGGTTTATCATTTAGACGCTTACATTGTTGACAAGCATGATCATGGAAAAACACACTGACATAAACACATAGGGGCTACCATGCACACATGCAGTGTACACTACAGCATCCAAGCATGTCTAAGGCACGCACGCACGCACGCACGCACGCACGCACGCACGCACGCACGCACGCACGCACGCACGCACGCACGCACGCACGCACGCACGCACGCACGCACGCACGCACGCACGCACGCACGCACACACACACACACACACACACACACACACACACACACACACACACACACACACACACACACACACACACACACACACACACACACACACACACACACACACACACACACACACACACACACAGTGGGTATTGAAAACATAATCCCAGTGTTATTAAAGCTAGGGTAGGCCATCTATTTAAAAGCATTTTTTGAAACAAACTATTGAAACATATTTATCTACATCCTTACTGGTCTGTAATAAGTATTTTAATTGAATATGACGCAAATGAAATGATGGGATGGCCTAACTGTCCGTCTAACTACATACCCGGTTACCTGCAAGCACGCTGCCCATGCCCATTGGGTATGACCGAAGTCTTCCACAAAGCTAGGCAGAACTATTGATAATGCTTTAGAGGATTTACTGATTGTCAAAAACTAACTCAGTTTGGCTGAATTCTCAAAATTACCGACCCCATCTTAAATTTCAAGTTAACTTGCTCTGCATCACTTGTATTGGTTGCAGGTGTGTAGGAGATGAAATAGTTACAGTAATACTGTGTTATATCCTTTAATTCAATGGCCTTTTTGGATATCAAAGAAATCAAACATTTATAAGTCTTAGGCATTCCGCTTGAAGGATTCAAATTAAGTTCTACCCTTTATAAATCGTTGCTTTTGCACGCTTTTACGTGGGTGTCATTAGAAATCCCCTGAATTACTTCCACCTGGCATCTTCGTCCGTGGGCTTGTGCATGAGCTGCACTGTCATTAGGCAATATCCTGGCAGTGTGTGGGTGCATTCTTTTTAATTTTTTCTAGTGCAATCTGATAGTCTAGGCCAGGCATGCGGGGGCAGGACTTGATGAGTATCAGGGGAGTTGGGAAATGCCGTTAAGTTCTTCCCAGTACACTTACTGTGCAGAAGGAAAGCCAGCTCTAGGTGAGCATGACACACGGCTTGTGGGAAATAGTAAAAGCCCAAATGGAGATGGATCGGAAGAGAGTATGTGTATATTTGTGTCACGAAAGAATTTTCCGGGAAATCACTCTCGTCCTTCCTCGCAGTGATTCACGGACACAGGATGCTCTTAAATGGCTTAGTGTAAATGTTTGGATCACAGAGTGGATGGGAAATTAGGATTGAATGATGAATTATGTATGAAGTGGCTAATTAAAATAGCCATAACCGTGCGGTCATGTACAGATTAAACCCAAGCTTGAATATATGCATGCACATGTATATTATATATACACATGTGCATGCATGTTCAAGCTTACTTACTTACATACTCTTGTGTTTGTTTAGTATGAAGAGGTGGTGAGTTTCTTAAGCCTGCTGGACATTGGCTGATATTGATCTGCCTGGGTCTCTTGTGAAACAAAACAGTGGCCTCACACTGACCTCTCTGGCACCTGCCAATCATAATCTTGCAGGGTGATATCGGGACACGAGCGAATCAGACACACCCAGGGTTCTAGGTGGGGATCCTCATTTGTGTATTATAGAATTTTTTTGTTGCATAATATTTCTCCTGATTGTGCTCTTAGCTGTCCTCCGCTTCCTTCTTTGTAATAATTGCATAATATTTCTCCTGATGTGGTCTGAATTGTTCTCCGCTGTTGCGCACATTAATGAATGACAAGACGAAATGAGATGTATGCACAGCCTTTAGCTGATTTAACCGCCAATGCAAACACAGGCTGTATTTGACCTACTGCTGCTGCCGCGATAGCAGACACAGACAACTCATTGGTGCTGTTTGATTACTGGCACCGCTGTCATCAATAGTCAAGAGTGAAGCACTGATTGGCATATCTGAGTTAATCTCAGGATGTCCGATCGAAACAGCACAAGAAAGAGAAAGAAGACGAGATAAGAAAATAGAGATAAGGGAAGAACGGGAGTGGAAAGATGGACAAAAAAGAAAAAGACAAAGAAAAAGAACAAGGAAGGAGAAATATATTGGAACTAATGGAAAAATAATTAAATAAGAGAGAAAAGGAAAAAGAAAAAAACAAGATCAAAAAAGAAAGAAGGACTGGGAGAAAGGAGTGAAAGGGAAAGAGTAAGATTTCAGAAAGGCATAAAGACAATGTGAAAAATAGTTTTCTTGACGCACATGGTTGTTGTTAAAAAGCATATTTTTACTTAAAACACATAGCACAACCGTCGAGTCACTTGCACAACTCAAGCCTCCCTCCAGTCTAAACTCTGGCCCTCTTAAGGAGCACCAGAATGGGTGTGGCTCAATTAGCCTATGAGCCACAGCTGCAGACTATTACGGCTAACAGCCGGACAGGAATATGTGCATCTTTTAAAACATGGTTTAAAACAGTGAAGATGCCATTCACATCTTCACAGACCTCAAAGATAGAGAGACGGGAAGGCAGAAGGAAAAGGACAATGCTGTTGGAGAGGCCAGGGAAGATCACACGGGAAGTCACCAGAAGCCTAACCAGAGCAGAAGAGAGTCAAGACACACAGTTATCCGGGTGACGGCTGGACATTATGGATTGAAGGACCATTGGCCGGACAGATAGACAGGCAGACGTGCACAGACAGAAAGATGAGATGGCTGGTAATGGACAGGCCGAGAGACAGATGGACGGGCTGACACACACAAGCACACACACACACACACACACACACACACACAAGCCGAGCCTAGTGTCTTCGGCCGGGTCGTTTCACCTTGCCTTGACACACTAACTCCCTGAACTGTCCTGCGAGCCCTTGGTTAATGTGTGACTAGCATTGACATTTAGGCCCTGCTTGCACTGTTCACATGCGTGCTGGCCATGTGGCTCTCCTGTGAGAGAGAGAGAGAGAGAGAGAGAGAGAGAGAGAGAGAGAGAGAGAGAGAGAGAGAGAGAGAGAGAGAGAGAGAGAGAGAGAGAGAGAGAGAGAGAGAGAGACCCACACTCACTGGTGGGGGTTACGGTGGGGTTAATGGTCAAAGGGGCTCATATCTGCAGCCTCAGGTATAAAAGGGAGCACATGGCTGCAGCTCAACGTGGACACGCTGACCCGGCATTGAGCCCCCATCTCCCTCTCTCTCTCTCTCTCTCTCTCTCTCTCTCTCTCTCTCTCTCTCTCTCTCTCTCTCTCTCTCTCCTTGGTATTCTATCTACCTATTTATTTATTTCACCTCACTTCATTCCGGTTCCTATCCGAAGAACATGGGAGTTGCCTACAGTGTTGGAGAGTGAGTACCAGGAATGAATGGGATTGGGGGAAGAGATTAGCAGGAGGGGGTATTGAGGGAATGTGTGTGATTGTTTATGTGTGCATGACGTATATTCTAATAATAATAATCGGTTTCCCGGAAAACGCACGCACGCGCCTGCGTGTGTGCGTGCGTGCGTGCGTGGGTGCGTGCACGGAATTATACCTAGACCTAAATGTTTCCTTTGCTTTCCCTTTCTTTTCTCCTTGACCCATTGGAAAACAGGTACTTGGGAATAAACAGATGCAAGTCCTTGTTGGGAAGTTTCAGGAGAGAAAGATTTTGTCATTTGGCTTTTGATGCTGGTTTTACATGTGTTATTGACTGGTATTGATGTAAAGTCTTTAGTTGTATAACCGTTGAAGCACAATAGAACCTCCTTAAACAGGTTAATCTTGCTTGCTTCTCCTGTTTAAACTCGCTCCAAAAGTAGGCTGAAACTCAATCCCAATTGGCATTATATCAAATTAAATTATGTTGATGAAAAGTAATCTGGGAAAAATAGTTCCACAATTTCTCATCTGTCACGGCTTGGTTTGAATTTACCCAGCGTCATGGTAAAAAATAAGCGATTTTATCAAAACAAATTCAAAATGATGGTGAAAATGTTGTGTACTCATTTAAAGTGTGCATGTGCTGCATTTGTTTGTTGCAACATTTGCCAACAGCAAATCTTAATCTCGCATTCTGTGTCTGTAGGGTTGACCACCACTACACCTTCTTTGTCCAGTGGAGTCATAAAATGAACACTAAAGACAAGAAAAAGGCCCGCCGGCCTGGTCGCTACGTTGTTGGGGACAAGAACAACAACCGCTACCTGGTGTTGGAGAAAGATAAGGTCAACGCCATCAACAAACTCCTGATCAAGAATGACTCTCCTGCTGCTAACAACTGGCAGGTGAGCCTGTCAAAACACTGCATCCCGTGTCCAAATAAGGCATCCACTGTCCAAGTACAGACTCTCCTGTCCAACTAATGCCTTTCCTATCCAACTACTGCACGCCCTGTCCAACTACAGCCTCTCCTATCCAACTACAGTCTCTCCTATCCAACTACATACTCCCCTTTCCAACTACTGCACGCCCTGTCCAACTACAGCCTCTCCTATCCAACTACAGTCTCTCCTATCCAACTACATACTCCCCTTTCCAACTGCTGCATGCCCTGTCCAAATAATGCATCTACTGTCCAACTACAGATTCTCCTGTCCAACTACTGCATCCCCTATCCAACTACTGCATGCCCTGTCCAACTACATTATCTCCTGTCCAACTCTCTCCTATCCAACTACAGACTCCCCTGTCCAACTACTGCATGCCCTGTCCAACTACTGCATGCCCTGTCCAACTACATTATCTCCTGTCCAACTCTCTCCTATCCAACTACAGACTCCCCTGTCCAACTACTGCATGCCCTGTCCAAATAATGCATCCACTGTCCAACTACAGACTCTCCTGTCCAACTACAGCATCCCCTGTCCAACTAGACTCTCCAATTCAACTACAGACTCTCCTGTCCAACTACAGCATCCCCTGTCCAACTAGACTCTCCAATTCAACTACAGACTCTCCTGTCCAACTACAGCATCCCCTGTCCAACTAGACTCTCCAATTCAACTACAGACTCTCCTGTCCAACTACAGCATCCCCTATCCAACTACAGCATCCCCTGTCCAACTAGACTCTCCAATTCAACTACAGACTCTCCTGTCCAACTACTGCATCCCCTTTCAATTTCTACAGTATCCCATTGATCTTCTCAGCCCCTGTCAAACTATGAATTAATCTGCCATCTACTACATTAACGCTCCCTACCAGTCATTTAGGGCATTTAGTAGACATTTGTATCCAAAGTGACTTACATAAGTACATTTGTCAGAAGGAGAAACAATATATCGCTGTCGGTACAGTAAGGATGGTCATTGAACACTCTCTCTCTCTCTCTCTCTCTCTCTCTCTCTCTCTCTCTCTCTCTCTCTCTCTCTCTCTCTCTCTCTCTCTCTCTCTCTCTCTCTCTCTCTCTCTCTCTCTCTCTCTCTCTCTCTCTCTCTCTCTCTCTCTCTCTCTCTCTCTCTCTCTCTCTCTCTTCCCTTAGCCAGAGCATGCTGGGCAGTGTGCCACCACAGTTGTGGGAAATCATGCACACTCTATATATGGACATACTTCCCCCTGGATCTCTGGCTGTGTGTCTTTCTTTTCTTGAAAAGGGAAACCTACTGGCATATGATAAGGGAAGAGCCAAACGCAGGTTTAAAAGCACATGTACCTCTAACCAGGATTAGGAGTGGGCAAGAGAACGCAAACGTGTCAGGAACCATGCGGGCAACATTAGAGAACGTCAGAGTTCTGTATTTTGCCACTAATTGCACGGAGCCGTATGTGCAGGTAGGACATTATTTGGAAAATATATTCTTACTTAGATTTATTCTTTCAAAACGTTCACGTTTATTCTTTCAAAACTTTCAACGTTTTTGTTGTTCTCATTCATCATTCATTCACAGATTAATCATTCTCAAAACAACCTTTTGATGGTTATACTGTTACATCTAGCTATCCAGTCAGTTACTCATTAACTTCAATGACTCGAGGAGAACGGAGTTCTGCGTTGAGTTTGTTTACTGAAGCTCGTAAATTGTAAAACTGTAAGACAAGAATAAAAGGAAATGTTGCATTACAGCTCAGAAGTGGTAAATGTACAAAGCACAAGTATAAAGATAACAAACAATTGAGGCTAGAGGCTAAAGGTTAAGCATGAGGTATTAGCATAGCACGTAAAATAAATGTGTTTGTGGAGTAAACATAGTTCACACTATAAGCAAGAAATATTTGGTTTTCTACATCAACATACTTTCAATGCGTCTAACATGTATCTCAACAAAGGATGACATGAGACTGGAGCTGAGCATCATGGCTTGAATGACACATGTAGGCTAACACCAAAACGCTACTTCCTGTTTTAGAGCGGGCTGCTTCCTGTTTCAAAGCATGGTACACTTCCATCGATCACCACTAGGGGCATAAACAACCATAAACTACACAGTGTACAGAAAACATGGTTTCAAACAGTTCAAGAATGAGCTCCAAGACAACCCCTCCTCTCTTTGGTTTAATCAGCGTGTATTCAGCAGTGTAACACATCCCAAACACAAAGACGTGGATTGGGTGCAGTGGCGGACTCAGAATGTTTGAGGGGCAGGGGCGAAAAAATTAAAATGGCACATTCTGCACAACATGGGGCCCAACCAGCGTGCAAAAAACTATGATGCATCATGCATAGCACTTTCTCTTGTATTCACCACTCTAGAGGGCACTTTTTCAACCATGGAGGCAGTGTAAGGGCATTAAGAGGGCCCTCATTGAGGCAGGTTACCGAATTTTCTTGTTCTAGAGGGCTCATCTTCATAATTTATTGTATTAAGAGGCACCAGAGGGCACTCAATAATTTTTTTCACATGTAAAGGGCAGCCAATAAGGCACTTTCTCTCGTATTCGTCACTCTTGAGGGCCCTTTTTCAACCATGGAGGCACAGCGGGGAGACCCCCTGAGTCCGCCACTGATGGGGTGAGTAATGCGCATGTGTTTCGTCCTCCGGCAGATCATCACTGTGCAGGACTCCAAGCGGAGACAGAGTGTGTGCAGCTCGGAGGGTTCGGAGGTGGGGGAGTCTGACGATGATCTCCTTCCTGTTCTTTGTGACCACAGCCATCTGCTGGATGACCAGCACCTAGAGAGGGTATGTCTCTTGTTACATGCCCCGATCGCCCCTCCACAGAGAGAGTGGTGCTCCGTTGTATAATGGCTCATTAGGCTGCGTGCTTTTGCCTTTCATTAAAAATTAAAATCGTTAGCTTCTGCAGCTCTGAGACACTCTGAATGACTCGCGTGCGGTAATATGATGGGACTGAATTCTTGGCTTGTGTTGACAGATTGCCGTTCACATGCCAGCCAGGACCAAAGGTTACAAGTGGCAGTTGGCATACAGCACCGTGGTGCATGGAACCAGTCTGAAAACACTGTACAGAAACATGTCTGGCCTGGACAAGCCCGTCATGCTGGTCGTCAAAGACATGCAAAACAAGGTTGGCCTCTCAACCCGCTCCATGTCAAAGAATGCAGGACACCCCCCAACCGTTTTGACAATCCATTGTGTACTTTGCTGTAATCCTTGATGCTTTTCTTTTTCCCCTCCCTCCTCTTTTTCTTTCCGACTTTTATTTTGATAAATATGTATGTATTGTCAGTATGTGCACGTTACTGTTCCTCTCATTGTTGTTGTGTTGGTATTATTGTTCTCATGTGTATCATTTGTCCTTTAGGTGTTTGGAGCATTTTCCACGGAACCTTTCAGAGTCAGTGGCAGTTGCTATGGCACAGGAGAAACATTTCTTTACAGCTTCAGTCCAGATTTCAAGGTAAGGGCGCAATTTAAGAGTACAAAAGAAAGGTTATGCAGTTTCTAACTGGTTACTGCTGTGTGGGCGGTAGCAAACGCTGCAGGCTGGGTCGATTTAGCAAGCACAGACCAGGGATTAAAGAAACTACAGTTGATGAAAGATTGATTTGGGTAGTCAAATGGTTGCAAACCCGTTTATATTTTTTAGGGCTGGGCAAGTTAACGCTTTAATTACGCGTTAACGCAATCTTATTTTAACGCGATTAATACAAAATTAGCACATTAATGCACATTCTCTTTTTATTTATTTTTATTTGAAAGGTATTACCCACAGAATGTCAACATTCATATAATAAATCATTTTCGTTTTTGGTTCCACCTACTTTACATTCTATTACACTTACGCTTGATTAAAATAGCAGAAAGTGACATCCTGTTTACCCAAAGCTGTGATGTACCATAAGTTTCATATTCAACTCACACCGAGTGAGTCAATAAAACTCTCAAGATCACTTGGCCTAGTTTTTGCTTATTAAGTACATTTGCTATGAATGAAAATGTGTCATTCCATTTGATAATCTCTTTTAACTTCAATAAGTGTTATTAAATGCGAGTTAACTCACCAATACTATGTGTTTAATCGCGATTAAATCTTTTAATCTTTGCCCAGCCCTAATTTTTTCTCCTCTTAAATCACATTTTAAAAGTATGTATTTCCCTATGTTCACCCAGGTCTACCGGTGGACCGGTGAAAACTCTTACTTTGTGAGAGGACACCTCGATTCTCTGCAGATTGGGGGAGGAGGGTAAGTGACATGGCCTACTTCCCGTTCCTACCAACCTTTCGCCTCAAAGGGCCCCTATACCACCACCAGGTTGGTGTGCGATAAGCCGTTACACATTTGGAAATACCCTACCCTGAGACCACTTTTATGGTCTCAGGGTATAAACTGGCACACTTTTATGTGTGCCAGTTTATGACCCATAAATTGGATTAACTATACACTCAAACTACAAACAAAAGTGCTATTTTGGATACTGTACGTACCACTACGAAATTAAAAGAGAAAAGTTATTTGCCTATCTCAAATATAGTTAAACCGTTGTATCTGGCATTTCTATTCACCAAATTGACACAGCATTAGAATTTGACTCTTCTAGACTTCCTAATGGCAAAAACAGCAACGATAGTACTAGTAGTACTTACAAAGTTCAGAGAGAGGTGAACGTGAAGGATCAGGTCCTTTCTCCTGCAGGTGCTGGGCTCTGCAAATATTGCCTGAGTGCATCTGGCCAATTAAAAAAAAACACTGGTCATTTTACATTTACATTCATGTAGGTTATCTGTTAAGTTATGTTAGCTAGTAATACGTCGCAAGCTAGCAAAGTAGATTAACAGTTGCCCGCTAGCGATAGCTGAGTGGCAGCAATATTAGGTGATGCACAATACTATTTAGTTTGACACTATAATGACTGAGGTCACTTAGGGTGCACTCACACTAGGCCATCTGGCCGTGGCCGTTGGCCGTTTTCACACCTAACCGTGCTCAAATGGCCCCATTGTTCTCTGGCCTGCACTCACACTAGGCCATCTGGCCGTGGCCGTTGGCCGTCGCAACTGTGGCCTGGCCACGGTAGGCTCTTGAACATCCGTCATCACGTCGTAAGTAACACGTCATCCCCAAGCGTCCGTTGCATGGACCATAATAAAGTCTGCCGCCAGTCAGAGTTCTAACAACAATGGACAACAACACAGAGAACACAGTTCGCACTTTGCCGAGTCTGTTGCTTATTTGGATATATGTTTACCGTTTAATGGGAAAGAAGGCTCGTCGCCTTTATTATGTCCGTGGTCGTCACATGGACTATACGTCATCCAGCTCAGGTTGAGTAGCCGTGCGTGTGCGCGTATCGGCTCATTAGCAGATTCTGTACCGTAGCGGCCCGTACCGTAGCAGCACACCTCTCCCAAGTGGCCAAATTGGCCTGGCCTGGACAGACTGGCCACACTCACACTGGCAGATTTGAGCATGGTTAGGTGTGAAAACGGCCACGGCCACGGCCAGATGGCCTAGTGTGAGTGCACCCTCACCTCTATACTGGGCTTCCTTTTTTTATTTTTTGCGTTTTTGTCCCTGCACACCAGAGGGTTTAGACCTCTTCATTTTGAGAAACAATATGTTAAGCATGACGATGATGCAATGTGTAAGCTTTACTCCGACTGTTTCAGTGAGTATACTTAATAAGTAGTAAAATAATTGCGGCTAATCATGTCAAAGAGGTACGGATAAAAACCATAAGGGTTATGAATGCATACAGTTGCTTGTTCTCTGTGGCAAAACTACTCTATCAACCGCAAAGCAGGGCCCCAAAATGATCCTGCTTAGGGGCCCCAGATGTACAGGGCCGGCCCTGCCTGAGACTTTGGGGAAGTGGGATCTAGATGGATAGATCAGAGATCAGATAATAAGATGTAAACAGCTTGCATTAGCTGATCACACTAAAACCTGCTGGAAAAATAGGGGTCCTTTAAAATAGGCAAAGAAGCAAAGAAATACTTTCAAGTCATTACAAAACGATTCACAATCCTCACTGTTTAAAATATCATATACTGCTGCCATACCTGATGCCGACGTCATAACAAAGTCTAACAGTGCCATTCTGTTGTTGGCCTGCAGGGGGGGCTTTGGCCTTTGGCTGGATGCTGACTTGTACCGCGGAGCAAGCCACTCCTGTCCCACCTTTCACAACCCACCACTCTCCACGCAGCAAGACTTCTTAGTTCAAGACCTGGAAGTTTGGACCCTGCGGAACTAGAAAGGATGGCATCGTAAGGGAAGTGAGAAGAACCGAGGAACAGAGGCAACCCGCAAAGTGGTATTGCCCATGTTGACATGAGCTGCAAAGCTCCGAGGCTTCAACCAAGGGTCCGTGCGTAGCTCACCCCAGTGGGGTTCAGCTATCAAAACAGTATGTGCAGGATGCCGTCCCATAAAAAAGAAAAAAGAAAAAAAGAAACCTGCACGCGCACAATTGTTGACTTACCTTCTACACAACGCAAGGCGTAGCTTCACTGACGCTGGTTTGATCCCTGGGTTATTGTTTACTCCGGCTTCAGAGATCCATAGCATCAGGGTGTTTGTGACGCGGAGCTTTATGTATGAATGCTGCACTACACGCATGGTGCTACAGTATCAGTGGCCCTGATCTAAGGTACAGACTGTTTAGCAGAAGTCACTGCTGAATGCTGAGGGAGAGTGCTACTCTGGATAAGAACAGATCATAGCAGACAAAAACCTCCCTTTCTTCAGTCATCAACTAAACGCTATAACATGCAATTTACTATGTATGTGGTTTACCAGTCTAACCTCTAGAAAATATATTTTGCACAAAAAAATATATTGGGCACATCAAAGGTTGCTAGGGGACAGGATAGCACAAGTGCCCATTGTATTTGGATCTTGTCCCATTGATGAATTGAGTTTGCAATTAAGGCCACAATTGCAGGGTATGTAAATACTCAGGAGACAGATAACAGGATTGCACAAAGTACAGTCAATGCAATGTGTACAGTTTATAGGACCAAGGGATGAATTTCCCATTGGGACACTTATTTTAAATGGAAAGATGGAGAAAGCTGGTTTTATAGATCTTCATTCATTTTAATATTGAAGAAAATGTTGGACATTAAAACTGTACCTTCGCTTTATGTAATGATAGCTCAATTTCTTTTTATATTTGTGTACCCTTTTCCATCAGTTTTTTATGCACATGATGAAAATGACGTAACAGCCTGAACTTTTTAAATTCTTGTGTAAGACAGTGCTGGCACTGTCAATGTCCTGATTCCAAACTTTCATTAAAATCCAATCATAGTTTGAGAAAACGTCTATTTTCATTTTTGCAAATCCCAACTAAATTTTGCTCACTCTTTAAAACCATATTATGTATTTCACTTTCAATGATTTGATTGTTTACTTCCATCACACCATTCAATCTTAAAGCCTCAAGGACACACGAGCAGAACCATGATAGTTCCTGTGGTGTTCTGATTGCCTCTAAGAATTAGAGGGAATGTAAGAAGTCGTCCACAACCCCCTATTATCAATCTTTGTAAACCATGCAATAATAAGTCCACTCGTTGCATATACATTGCTCATATTCCGCAGCCCTCTGTCATTGGTCCATCGAAGCAGTGAACACTGTCCAGTTCCCTGCATGGGCATTGGAGGTATTTAAGGCTAAAATACTTATTTGAAGAACGGCATGTATCCTTATTGTCTAACAGTTATGCATGGATTTAATGGTTTGTTTCAATTAGCCAGTGACTTGGCCAGAAAACCTCAAAATAATCCACATTAAATAAAGGAGATAACGCTAACATTTATAAGTACACTAACAATAATATTTAAAGACAGTAGGCTATTGGTCGCCCCCTTGTGGCCATATGATGTTTTGTGCTTTGGCCACCGTGTGCTTCATTATATCCAAATAATGAATTGGCGATTTTAGACCCTTGTAGGGGAGCTCAAGCAAACCTTCAATTAATCTCAGCACCCCTCATTTTTTTCCATAAATTATTAGAAATATATTTTTAAATAATTGTTAGCCCTCCTGCATGAAATTTTGAAAACGTGTCTGTAAGAGACATGGGACATAACAGGTTCAAAGGGCTTCATGAAATGGATAATGTACAGGAACCTTTGTAGTGATTCAAGACCCCTTGATCCCCCAAGACCGGGTCCCTGCATCACCCTGCCTGGGTTCATTTAACCATAAAGACCTGCTAGCTGCACATAATCCTGTTTATAACAGGGCTACTTGCTAAAGAAATCAATAACGACACAAAATAGAACAAAAAATATATAAAAATATCGCCCACGAAACACCTTGAATTACTTAAGGCCTCCAAAGTTTAACTGCAGCAACTACACAAAGGGTAAAACCGAGAAAAAGGGTTTTAAAGGGCTTTAACTGGCAAGCAAAGGGGGTTTATAGGCTTTTTTCAACATATATTATGTAAAAGTATATAATAAACAATAGCTATATATATAGCTAAATATATATAGCTATTGGCTGTTAATTTCAATGAAATAATTCAATAATAATAATTAATCGAATAAAAAATCGAATCTTTATAATTCAATTCATCATTGAAAACTCGACTGGGGCAGCAAGGGGCCGACAGTGACGCGATGCTTTGTAAAAAGCAGCCTGCCCACCACAGGCCCCCTCTGTCAAACCACAGGCCCCTCTTGCCGCTTTCACACCAAAAAGAACCGAGAGCCAGTTCCGGGCTGGTGCTAGGGCCAGTTCCAAACTGGTTCCAGCCTTACCCCAGTTAAGAACCGGTTGGTTTCACACCGGCCAGAGCCAGCCATAGAGCCGGCGTGAGCAACGTCATGACGTCACTACAAACGTCTCCGCTAGTGAGCTTGGACAGAAGCATACGGCCGACATCTTTCTTTATTCTGGGTGGAAATAGTAACATAGTTACGCCATTAAATGCGTTTATGGAAACATTTTTAGCGAGAAATGTGCATTTTACTTTCATAATGTTCGCTCGGTGAATGTGAAGGATGTTTGGTTTGATAGTTATGACGAAGAGGGAACGCTCCGTTCACTTGCATGGACACGGACTCATCTAGCTGCGTTGGCGCGTTGACGCGTTGAACCACCACACAATGATCAAGCGTCAGGTTAGGCGCGCAGAAGAACCCTCGCGCCAGTTTCAAACACAACAACAACAATTTCGTCTTCGATTCAATCCGTGTATGGTTCGTTCTTTGAATATTCCAATTTAAAACAAAATCAGAAAAAACAAAAAAGAACCATACACGGATTCACGTCCATTGTTTACTTCGGTGTTTTAAAAAATGCCGGTCTTCGTTGGTCTTCCTGTTTATGAAGGTACGGATAACTCCGCCCCCTGCCCCCGGCGTAAAAGCGGTTCTAGTTCTAGCCCAGCTCTAAAGTGGGGCCAGAGTTGAACCGGTTTTTAGGGGCCGGAGCCGGTTCTTTGGCGGTGTGAAACCAAAGCCCTGGCCCTAGCTCCGAACTGGCCCGGAACCGGCCCCGATTTTGCGGCGGTGTGAAAGGGGCATCTGTGCCACACATCAGGCCCTTGCTCCGTGGCTGCAGCTGGACGCTATTGTTACGTTTCGTTCTGAGAAAAGAACAATGAAGAGTAAAGAAAAGAACAATGAAGGCCTACTTATTATTAATGCCTCTTTTCCACCGACAGTAGGCCTACCAGCGTGGCGGTGAGCGGCAGAACCAGAGCCAGATGCGCATCAATGAAGTCAATCCTCTCGAGAGAAGAGCAACATTTATGTTTTTCTCCAGTCTGGTAGGCTACTTTATGATGTCAATACATGTTTCATAATGGCAGTTGTGAAGGCCTAATGCCATCGTACATCCCAGCCCTCTATAGAACGCCTGGACAAATCGCCTGGTTCAGTTTGAAGGGCTCACAGGGACGAACAAAAGACTGCAGTCGTTATTTTCCGTGCGGAACTGAATGGAAGCGTGTTGGTCGTATTAAACCACAGAAAATAACTCATTTCAGCTTAAATTAGTATATTTTTATTTCCAATCTTAACAAATGGAGAGGTTGATGTGGGTAAATCGAAACCAACCGACACATCCGTTCACGCAACATGCTGACGGACACAGACAGTATACATTGTCTGTGGTCATAGTGGGAAAACACCGTTGATTCAACATGTATATTGAGCAAAAATAATGAAGGGAAAACCCTTTTTCAGATGAGGCATGAGGGCGATAAAGTAGAAGTGATTTCCTAATTTCCATGGCCGGGTTTGGCTTGAGGAACAGTGCGTTTCCCTCTTTACACTGATTTCCATTCATTCTCATTTTCGCAAGGTCTTTGCCGTAGGTGGGAACAGGCCATTTGTTGTCGTCACTCTTCTAAAGAAGAGGGCATTTACTATTTTTGAGTTATTTATTTATTTGTGAGTTTCAACATTCTTTCTACAAACAATATTTGTTTTGAACTAGGCCTACACACTTTTTCCATCTAGTTTCGACTGGGATTTCTGATTGTCGATGTCGTTAAAGTAGTTAACGATGATTAATGCTGCTTTAACGGCAACGACAATTCAAAAACCCAGTCGAAACTAGATGGAAAAAGTGTGTAGTTCAGAACGTGACGCAGCTTTTACTTCTTCGCCACCTACAGAGTTTGTTATGTAGGCCTACGATAATTCAAAAACGCCATGGTATTTCCCATAGACATTTGACCGAGGGAACCGGAGCCGCGGAGACGGGACTTATTCTTCAGAGGTCTATTGGGACACATTCAATGGTGTGTGCCCTAAGGCCTGGGCCGCACTCCCAGACAGAGAGACAGCTCGTTCTTCTGGATCTTTCCATCCCTGTTGACATCACAGTGGCCCAGCAGGATTACTTTCAGCTTGTCCAGCTCTTTCGCTGTGATACTGGGCTGTGAGGGAGAGAGAGAGAGAGAGAGAGAGAGAGAGAGAGAGAGAGAGAGAGAGAGAGAGAGAGAGAGAGAGAGAGAGAGAGAGAGAGAGAGAGAGAGAGAGAGAGAGAGAGAGAGAGAGAGAGAGAGAGAGAGAGAGAGAGAGAGAGAGAGAGAGAGAGAGAGAGAGAGAGTAGAATGTATTTTCTTTTCGAACGCACACACTTAACGTCATTGTTAATGTTCTCTGTTATCATACATTTTTTGGTATTCCTTTGGATATACTTGGCATTCCCATAGACAGTTAGGGTCACAAGGTCTGGTCATTTTTTAAGAGCGTGACATAAAATATAACTTTCTTGTGATCTTAATATATAACTTTGCTGTGAAAAATAGTGGGGTCCCCCCGCACACCTCAATCGGTATACATTTCTGTGAGTGACAATGCCGACAGCCAATGACAAAAGTGTTTTCAATACGTCCTTGAAGTGACACGACAAATGAAGCGGCGGAGACTACCACTGCACTCACCCTGACCAGCTCCATCATGTCCTTCACAAAGCCGTCCACCTCCACCCCCTCCAGCTCCCCCGTCTTGTTCTAACGGGAGAAATTCAACCGATTAACAAAGCATCCCATTGGCAACGCGCTGTAGTCAAGTGGCTTTCTAAAATCCACACGATGCGGGTGTTAACAGCTTCTCAGGACCACATTAGGGGCCCTCTGACAACGTCAGTATCTGATTGATTGATTGATTCATTGATTGATTCGTTGTAAGCCAAATCCAACCGTTTTGTGATCATGCTTCATTGTATTGGTTTGTTCTTTATCTACTCATTATCGATTCGATTTTTCTTTAGACTCACGACATCATAGTGGGTGAAGATCTTCTCAAAGTCTCTTTTCCTCTCTCCTTGACTGGAGGCCTGAGGATGAGGTGAAAGAAAACAATGATTACTTACAATGAGCTAGGATAAGAGGAGAGAAGAGAGAAATAAGTTATTCTGTCACAATGCTCAATTCAAAATAGGAACAAAAAATAAATAATTAGTATTATTACTCACATCCAGTTGAAATTGGAGCAAAAAGTTATCTTCCATCGCCAGGATCCTGAATAAAGATACATTGAGGTAAAAATGTTACTATTTATAGGGTAACCCCTTTGTGCACCATGGAATTGAGGTTTCAACAAGAAGATAGTAAAATACCTGGCCATGTCATTCAGCTCCAAACAACCGTCCTTGTTTTTGTCAAATACTTTCATCTGCAAGGAAGGAAAGTAAAATGTTTGGAGCATGAATAGAGGTTACTATGAATCGCTGCCTCTGAGTCTCTTTGTTTCCATGTCATGGTTGTAAAATGTGTAAGTGTCTGTTTGTCTGTGCAGTTATTAGTAGAATGACCATGGCATCAGTGTACTCATCCAGCTTGCTAGGTGACACTTCCTTGTGGTGCTGCTGGATAAGGTCTCGAAGGAAAGCCTGAATGGAGATAACACGAATGAGATGGTCCACAAACAACAGCCTGCCTCCAATCACTAGTCACTTCCTTTTACCTGCTGCTCATGCTTCCAAACACTTGAATGAAGATTTTTTTTTTCCTACTGCAGTAAACAATTTATTTTTCACAGTTAAATGTGTGCGCGCGCGCGCGTGCGTGTATGTGTGTGTGTGTATTCATGCTAACCTTTAGCTCCTGAGCTGATATGCAACCATTGCAGTCAACGTCATATTTCCTCCATATCTGTTGTGAAGAAAAGATCGCTAATGTCTGATTCAGGGTCAACGAAAAATTTAGCTGGTTCGGTCATGCCAAAGCTATGTAATTCTATATCTGACCACCAGATGGCAGCAAATACACTCCCAAGCAGTTGGCCTCAACTGTATCCTCAAATTCTGGATTACCAGCGGGACAAAAAGAGAACTTGCACCTTCTAATTTTGCCACTTATAAAACGTATTTTATAAGGTTATTTACTTCAAAATATTATTTGTGTAATTGTGTCCTCGGCTGAGGTTTACTTTTTCTTCACAATTAAGCGGTATTCAACGAGTGGAGATAGATTTGATCATCCGTGTGAGAGCGGTTGACGAGGGCTTTGTTCAGTGGACCACGCGGTGTTAACAGATCAGCGATGAGCCTCTTCGACTCACCTTCATGAAGTCAACGCTGTTATCCAGAGGAGCCTCCCTGCGGAACACCAGCAGGAAGTTCTCGTCTGCGGGCAGGATCATGAGCGCCAACTGGAGAGACACGGTGTATGGTAATAATTATACTATGGATAATAAGACGAATAAAATATTAATCCTTCATAATTCAAAATATATATTATTATTATTAGTAATATATTAACGATATGTTCGCTTGTAAGCTATTTTTAGCTTTGTTAGCAATCAAGGATTATTGTCGATTTTCTGATAAATTCGGATAGGCCTAATCTGGAATTTTATCATTGTGATTTCTGTCCTGTAAAGAAATCTCTCTTTTCCTCCTTCTCTTTGCGCCACTCCCTCCCTGCCTTTCGCCCGCCCACGTTGCTCCTTAATCATATTGACCTTGCATTAGGAGATTAAATTGGACCCACACCAAATATGACTGCCATTGCGGTAAATGCCGCACTACTGTCCATCTCAACTGATGAGTTTGAACTCAGAGACACGTGTTGACTTTCTGCTGCATAATGCGGCTTTAACTGGAGGCTTACTGACAATACAGCGCTGCATGCAACAAACGTATTGTGTGTGATATGCATACTGTAAGGACATAAAGTGGAGGACTCTTGTCTTTCAGGAGAAAACCCTCACTTTTGTAGCTTTGCTATGAGATTCACCTTTTCCGATGTTGGATTTTAATGATGTCAGACAAGCCCAGTAACTAGTTAGAAATAGTTTAAACATTATGTGTGTGTGTGTATATATATATATCTATATATATATAAATGAATAAATAAATAAATAAAAGAAGCATGAACATATTGTTTGAATAGTTATTGCTGCTTTACTTTCTGTATCCATAGTTTCTTTGTCCCTGGGTCCCTATCTCCCTTATGTAAGCCTGGTTCCAGCCATTAACTGCTGACAACTATAGATTGGCTCTCTGCATGCAGTTAAATGATTTCAATTGGTCAGCTGAATGGTAGTGCATTACAGGATTGGCACTAATGGATTGTCCCAAATTTTTCCCAGTAAAAGTAAGTGTAAGTAATTTACCACTGCCAACTTTTCTTATCGTAAAGCCCTTGTCACATGACAGCATAAAGCAATATAAAGCCATATAAAAAGTAAGAAGCACTATAAAACATGATACATTTTTACCACCCAACCAGTACATAATGTCAGTTTCTTGGTCTACGCATATGGACCTATGCAAGAGAAAGAGCCACCAAACGAATGGTCCACCTATTCTTTATCGTGAACATTGCGTAGATGGTGTGGATAGTGGTCGATGTATACATTTTTTTTCAAAATATTTATTTTCAAAATTGTTCAAACAAAATGTTGGGACAATCTATTCGATATCTAATTTAGTTGTTAGATCCAAGAAGGCAGCATGGGTGCAGAGGTCCAATACCTCTTGGATCTGTAGTTTTCCGTCGGCCGTGACATCGTAAGTCGACATGAACCTCTGCTTCAGCTTCTGTACATTCTCCTCTGTTGTTTCCTGCAATAGAATAGAAGAGCAAACCTTATTATTATTTATTTTATTCTCTGCTTTGCAGAATTATGGTTGAACCTGATTCATAGCTACTCTATATTTATGGGCTCTTCTGTGCCTTTACTGACAGGGCATGGAAGAGAGACCGGAAAGCATGCGGCAGAAGAGAGGGAATGACAAGTTCTATAGGATCACACCCGGGTTGCTAAAAGGCACATTGCCCGTATGGTTGTCGCACTAGCAGGTTGAGCTACAGAGCCGAGCTACTAGCACTGGTCATGAATACTGAGAACGCTCCTGGAAGAGTTCCAACGCCCTGCACCGGCCACGCGAAGCAACAGGTTGTTTGTTTTGTGACCATTGTGTGATGTCCAAAAATTACCACAATCATCATATGTCAGCTGTTGATAAACTCCCAAACCAGCAGTCATTTCACTGCAGTGACCGGATTGGTGACGACAAGTAATCTTTAAACAAAAAGGTTACATATTCTCTATCGTATAAACACTCCTCAGTGTTGTTGTACGTGTGAGTGTGGCTGTAATTAAAGGCAGTGAACTGCTTTCATTGTTAATGATTGCTACTCCAGCTGAACAAACACTTGCTGTTTCCCCAGGTTGTCCCAAAGCAAACAGAGTCCTTTACGGGGCCGAGGGGAAGGCCTTCCCGGCGACAGGATAAAATAAATACTGAAAGTGAAAATAGAAAACGTATGGAAAAAATTAATAATAATAAAATAATTTGAATCATGCCAGATTCGATTTGGTTTTGCTCATGTGGTTTACCTGTTGCAAGCTGCACATTGGATGGGTTTGCTTATTCTGTATTTGAGTTGTGCCCTGAACTG
Organism: Gadus chalcogrammus; assembly: GCF_026213295.1. Taxonomy (NCBI): domain Eukaryota; kingdom Metazoa; phylum Chordata; class Actinopteri; order Gadiformes; family Gadidae; genus Gadus; species Gadus chalcogrammus. The sequence goes on along the minus strand of NC_079422.1, from coordinate 17,148,008 downwards.
TCAAAGCATTATAGGAGAGGTAACTATAGAAACATAGTGCTATCTTCAAAAGGGTTAATAAATCAGAGACATGGCCCGGAGCCACTTAGCTAATGAGCTCATCTTTGGAGGCATCAGGGCCCAGTTGCTAGGCAGATTTTTAACAATATATGGTCTAAATTGTGCATCCATTTCTTTGTTGATATTGTGTAGGATAGAACGGAATAGACCTGCTTTTACCGGTCCAACACTGACCAGATATAGTGCAGTGATATTGAACTGTGGTTGTGATCTGTTTGCTTTCTCTAACTCCATTTAACAGAAGATACACCCACACACACTTATAACGACACACATACACACACACTTTGTTAAGTGAGTGTGTTCAGCTTGGTAACAATTGTTTGCCTCCTTCAGACAAGATTATAATTGATCATGTAATGCATGGGGCGTTGTTCATAGGACAGGGTGTAGCTTAGGTCCATCCACCCACAATGAACATTTTTAATGGGTAGACTTATTGTGACATTACTGGAAATCCATGAAGGATGTAATTAGGGGCTTCTCCCCCGCCACCCTTCATCCCGAGAAGAACCAGAGCACTTTAATCACGTTGTCCTGTTTACAACCCGCCACACCCAAAGGCAGATTGCCACAATAAGATTGACTGTGTTGCAGAGACTATTGCACTATTTGATAGATGCCCCAAAACAGAATTTGCTATTTTGTTTAACTACTATGTCTATGGTTCAGCACTAGTTATTCACCTTAACAATCAGCACTACATTGTCATATTCTTTGGGGAAGCCTAGTAAATAATGCACAAAGGTCCATTCAGAAATGTGTTTTGTGATAGTCTGAAAACGTTACAGAGGCTACAAATGTTGACTTTTGAATTGGATGCAGGACTCTTCACATCCTTACATTATCTGCTGCTGGGGATGCATGCAAGAGTTTTCAGAAAAGATAATGCAGCATTCCGCTTATGATTGTAATAATTTCCTGAAGAACGGTGAGGAAGTTGGGAATAGGTTAATGAAATTAGACTTGATAGAAAACAAACAACCTACCTGCGAGCCCAGTCTTTTCATCACATGACGGAAAAACTCATCAAGCTCTTTTCCCTCGATGTAGCCATTATCTACCAAGAAAAACACACAAATGTTTCCATGTCTCCTTATCCAGTGTTTAAACATCAACATAAAGTTACATTTCATTGCAGGCTTTGCATTGCATTACGCAAAGTCATAAATAATTTTGAATGTTTATGAAAACCCACTAGGACCATCTGTCATGTGTTTAATTAAGATGTTTAATTAGGCTATTGAATGATATCAAATCTGTAATTTTTTTATTAAAAAAAAGGGTATATATCTTCTAATAAACCTTCTTTAAAAGTTAATCACTTCATCCTCACCATCAGCATCAAAGTGGTGCCAGATCGCCAGGAACTCCGCGGCATCCAGTTGATCAAAAGCCCTCTCCATCTCAGCAAGCACTCCTTCTGTCCTGACCTCCTAAACAGTGCTCTCTCAGTGTGTGGTGACTGCTGTACACCAGAGGAGTCCCAAGTAAAGAAACAGCCCTTCTGGCCTTAAATATATATATATATATATACCAGGGTGGGAGAGGGAGGGCGAGAGACAGAGAGCGCAAGAGCGAGAGAGCGAGAGAGAAAGAGATGGAAAGGATAGCAAGAGAGGGGGAGCAGGAGCAACAAGAGAGAAAGGGAACTTAATTCATATAATTGTTATATTTTTCCTTTTCTCTGGGATAACATAATGCACCTTCAAACAAATCAACTTACATAGAATGCTAGAGAAATAAAGTGGGTTAAAGATGGGGCTGGCTGGGACTTTGATTACACCCTCTAGTGGCGAGGTTAAAGCACTGCATGCAGGTCCCTTGGAGCCCCTTGAGATGACACAAGATAATACACGGCGGGTGTTTGATTTTGTTTCAAAGCCTGCAAAAATCTTTTAATGTTTGTATTAGTATTCACACAGAGCACTGTTCAACACCAGTAGAATGACATAATAGAGCCATAAGACACGTTAACTTATCAGGAAATCAACCTACATCTACGTACAAACAAGACTGCGAACGGGATGATAAGATGGAATATTCATCCGAAACAAATACGAAATAATCATTTCATACGATTAAAACATGAATCAAACCTTTTCTTTTCATGGCACAAGAACATTTGATTGAATCAATTGATTACGTTGTATGACAAAGTAATATGCACAAAGATCTATCGTCTGCATCACAGACTATTTACATGCAAAACAAGAAAAAATGAAGACACCACCGACTTGTCGTTTGCCACCCCTAACCCCCCCCCCCCCCAAAATAAGTTACATACAAATCTGTAGTATAGTAGTTTACTTAGTACCAAAACTTGATTTGCTGTCTTCACAAAGGTGTGTGAACATATCACAGTGTACTTTTCCATCACTTGTGCATATACTACACATCCATGTCTCCACACATACCCACATGTATGAAAAACACATATGTAAACCTACAATACAACTCAGTCCTGTCGTGCAGTCTCTCTCTCGCGCTCTCACACACACACACACACACACACACACACACGCGCGCGCGCGCACACACACACACACACACACAGAAAGATGGCCGCTGCTATCCCTACATAACTGAAGCATGTGCAGGCAAAAGCAATCAGGGAATGGAAGACGCCTGTGGGAAACCTTTTCTTTTATCACCCTGGGGGTCCAAGAGTAAATCTTAACCGACTTGTATCTCTTCAGACGGTGTTTCTCTATAAGACTAAAGAAGTCCACAATGAGCATTAAGTTCATTTTTAACATCCCCAAATTCCACCTTATTCAAAAAACATGGACCAACACTAAAGTACATTTGACAAACGGAGCAAAAAGGAAATTCTGCTCGAAAATACCATTACAGTCAAACCATTAAATTATATAGTTGCATGTGTTGGTTGTTCCTTGTACCTTAAAATATAACCAGACTATTTGATGCTGTGATTCTCCAAACACTGACTGTAGACATGTTGAAGGCAACATATGAAGAGTGAACTAGCGTGCTTCACCATTGATTTATCGGAAACTAAATCCTTGAGTTCTATACATAATTTCAAGAGCAAATGTGACCTGAATTCACCACAGAGAATACAACGGCTTTTGTTATGCCCGTTTTATTGATTCATCCAATAAATGTCTACGAAAGTCAGAAAAACCTCAGTAACCAGTCAGAGATGAAAGCTAGCGATACCTCAGCTTCCGGGAAAGCCTTGGTTTATTGGATTATTTCAGTGTCCACGCCAAAAACGACAATCAGTTTAAAAAAAACCTGTGACTTCGGAAACGTGTTCCCTGTTGGAGGCAAAACCTGTTGAAATACCTGTAGAAGCAATGACTCCGTCTGCTGCTTAAATCATTTACAGGCTTTGTGAAAAACCTTTGTGACCTTTCATCTTTAATGCCAAAATGCAATAGACCAAATAGCGCTACACATTCTAGCAGACACGGACGAGTGTCTTGAGTCCACATTGCAGCGACATTCAGGAGCAGTTGCGTGTACGGCTCACAGCCTAAAGCACACATGCAGGAATCGCTGTCATGACAGACATGAATGCCCGTCCTCTTAACGAGACACACGTTATAAAATGTATTCTATTTGTTTATTATTTATTGTTTCTCTGCCAGCCAATACACTGTTAACAGGAAAACAGAAAAGATAGTCTCTTGCACAGTGTATTGTGCCGAGCACAGTGTGACAGATTAACAGTTCTGTAGCCAGACTGATGGGTTATGAGGGAAAGCAACGCAGCACGGAATCCAAGTCACTTCCATGCAGAGTGAGTGAGTGAGTGAGTGAATGCGAGCCACAATGTTTGGAGTGGCAAATCAGGGAAGTAAAAAGTTATTTGCAGATCGATGATCTGGCAAAGAGACTGACATCATTTTTGAATCCGATGACGTCAGGCGAGCTAAATCAACCAAACATTTTTTCAACTATCCATTAATTTCAAGTAAAGTGAATTGCATATTGGCTTGAGAAATCCCCCTACACAGGGATGACAAAACAAAGAGTAAAGTATTGCATGTATTGTTTGCAAAAGTAAGGACAAGATAGTAAGGTGACGGTGTATTAGTTAAGTCATGTATTCAGAGTTCAAGTACAGTACAGTGATTCTGTTATCGTAACCATTGGTCCCTGGGACAGGCCGCGGCTAGAACTGGGCTATTGCGTTAACCTCCTCGAGTTAGACTAGCATACGCTCCACACACACACACATTGGCCTAAAGGAAGGAGTTTGGTTTGGTTAGGCTAGCAAGTGAACGGTGTGAATGGAAATCGGGCCAACAGTTCTGTAAAACCTGAAAGCGCTTACTCCCGGAAGAGAGTCAGGTTGAAGCGCGTGGCACGTCCTTCCGTTGCGTTAGGAATATGCTACGTAAGAAATCAAAGTTTGTCTCGCTGCTCTGGCGGTCAGCTGGGTCAAAGCTTAGCCGAACAAGCTCTTGCCAACGCGGTCGATTTGTCCGTCCCCCGACTGACCCTTCGGCCAACCCCACTTTTCTTTTTTATAGAGGAAAAATACCAAAAGGAGACATCTGTCCCACTGTCCCATCAGCTGATCACTCGGCGTCATCGGGGGATTTTGTGTTCTTCGGTTAGGGTAAGATTAAGTTATTTTCGCCTTTCCCCTTGGAGTCACATGACTTGGGCTCCACTGCCTTGTCGGTGGGGGGGGCGTCCTTGGTCACACTTGGATCGCCGCCGGAGATAGTGCTTTGGGGTGGCGAGTCTTTCTCTGAGAGGGAACGAGAGAAAAGCAGATAAGCTAAGGAAGAAAACGTTATCCAAGTGCACCTCTGATTTGCTTCAAGATATTAGTCAGAAACTAGCCCAACCCGTGCAGCTCGGCACGGAATATATATATATAAAATAATAGATCAATTTTATATAGCGCTTTTCCCAGTGCTCAAAGTGCTTCATAAGCTATATACATAATAACTTGGCCAATCAGCGAAGGCATAACTAATATAATGATGTGTATGCTGTATTTTGTGGTTTTATTTGAATGTGAAAAATTGTCCTTAGCAAAAATCTTAGCGATTAACATTCGCCAATGGTGTGTATATAAGACACTCACGACCCGATTGGCTAAAGCTAGTCCAATCGGCATCAAAGTAATGTTGACAGATGACACCCTCAATAGGCAGACTACGGGTGGGCTGGCTGTCAGGACAGCTCTTCTTCCATATAAGGGCATTAGTGACTCACCATCCTGTGCAGCTGTCTGGTTGAAGGCACCCCCCTCCTTGGAGCTGCCGTCTTTCTCCTTGTCCGAGAGCGCCCTCTTGAGGCCGGATGGGAGAATGGCAACCTTAGGAGAAGCTCTCGGGGAGTCTGAGGGGTCATCTAACGCCAGGGAGAGAGGGAAGAACAACAAGGTCAGGTCATGTCTTGGATTGAATTGATCATGACAGCAGTTTTTGGAAAAAATTGGAAAATATCAATAGTAGCTTTAGATTAAATTTTAAATGTAATATATTAAAGGAACATTTAACGAAAGAAAGCCGTGTCCTTTGTTGAGAAATGGTGAATTTGAGGTGCCATAATACTGAAGGTAAAGTAGTAGCATCATTAGTCCACTAAGGATAGTACTCCTTGAGGAGGCAGCTAGTGAGGGTGAAATTAGTGAGGGTGAGGTTAGTGAGGGTGAGGTTAGTGAGGGTGAGGTTAGTGAGGGTGAGGTTAGTGAGGGTGAGGTTAGTGAGGGTGAGGTTAGTGAGGGTGAGGTTAGTGAGGGCGAGGTCATTGAGGGTGAGGTTAGTGAGGGTGAGGTTAGTGAGGGCGAGGTCATTGAGGGTGAGGTTAGGGAGGGTGAGGTTAGGGAGGGTGAGGTTAGTGAGGGTGAGGTTAGTGAGGGTGAGGTAGGTGAGGGTGAGGTAGGTGAGGGTGAGGTAGGTGAGGGTGAGGCTAGGGAGGGTGAGGTTAGTGAGGGTGAGGTTAGTGAGGGTGAGGTTAGTGAGGGTGAGGTTAGGGAGGGTGAGGTTAGTGAGGGTGAGGTTAGTGAGGGTGAGGTTAGTGAGGGTGAGGTTAGGGAGGGTGAGGTTAGGGAGGGTGAGGTTAGGGAGGATGAGGGTGAGGTTAGGGAGGGTGAGGTTAGGGAGGGTGAGGTTAGGGAGGGTGAGGTTAGGGAGGGTGAGGTTAGGGAGGGTGAGGTTAGGGAGGGTGAGGTTAGGGAGGGTGAGGTTAGGGAGGGTGAGGGTGAGGGTGACCTACCGATGCTCCTGCTGCTGGGGGTCCGTGGCTTCAGTGCGATGCTGGGCCGGGCCCCCAGGACGGGCTTGGTCCCCTGAGGCACGGGGGGCTTGGGGCTCCCGCCGGGGGTCGGCGAGGAGGTGGCCCGGAGGCGGGGGGGGCCTGCCGCCTCCGCCTTGGTCTCGCCCCGGGGGGCGGGGCCGGTCTTCTCCGGGGGCCCGGAGGGGGCGGGCTCCGGTTTGGAGGCGGGGGCCGGTCGGCTGTCGGGGGCCTGGGGGGCCGGGGGCTTGGCTGGGGGGGGGGGACACAGGGTGTTCAGATCACTTCTCACCCCAGAGGAACATAAACTAATGTACTTGAGCATCAGTGACCTTATGAGTGCCCAATACATTGCACTTAGAAAATGGAGGCAAAGTTAAAAAAACATTTTACAATCTATTTTATTCTTTTTTTTTTTTCTTTGCATATGTTTTTCTTTTACTTATCCATTATTTTATTTTATGACAATGTTTTTACGTGAAGCACTTTGAGTCTGTCTCGTGTATGAAATGTGCTACATGAATAAAGCTGTCTTGCCTTGAATAAAAACATGTCATGATATTTACTACCGTTACAATTGTATTATTTGTGAGCGTAAAGGCATATACTGGGTGAAGAATGGTTGAAATACCTGTTGAGTTGCTGTCGGGTCTGTCTGGGCTGGACGACTGGGTGAGAAGGGACAAACAATTCAAAGGTACATGAATTAAGACGATTTCAAAAAAAGAGCGGTAACAAGAGTATGCCAGTGAACAACCAGACGCACAAGTTTAGTTTGTTTTGGACCCTTTGCAAAAGTTTGCTGAAATCTATTCACAAAAAAAGAATAACCTGGCTTTTCACAATGCTACACTGAGAATTGTCCTTCATTGTGGATTGGACACCTCCATCACTGATGCAAACATAAAGAGGATTATTGCCATGCACGTTTGCACACACAAGGACTTTCTTACATTACATTTAGGGCATTTAGCAGACGTCTTCCGATATGTTTCGGTTCCATATTCCGTTTTTTTTAATGTTTGTAAGAAACATATTCTTCTGATACATCATCAAGTTAAGGAAGGGATATGATTATTATTATTATTTTTTTACAAACAATTAAAAAAACTTCAAGAATAGAAGAACACCCAACGAAAAAACTGAAACTAAATGAATCATATCCAATATAAATGGGAGGTACAGGGTGGTGGGCGGGACCGGGTGCTGGTGGGCGGGACCGGGCCTCCCCACCTCCCCCTCCCCCTCAGCCACCCAGGCCTCACCTTGTGGGCTCTCCTCTCCTGCTTGGCCTTCATCTCGGCCAGCAGGCCACAGCCCATCACCTGCACCCCGGGGTAGCGCCGCCCCCCCAGCGGGCTGGCCCGGCCGTCGGACCCCCCCTCCCAGGGCTCGTCCATGGAGTCGGGGGTGCGCAGCTCCTCCGAGCGGTCCGAGCTGCTGCTGTAGTCCGTGTGCTGGGAGCGGGTGTTGGCGTCCCGGGACTCCCTGAAGGGTGGGGGGGGGAGGCGGGCGGTGTTGGGTAAAGACAGACCGATATGGGTTTCTTTAGGGCCGATGCCGATTCAGATTTTTTTTGTTGTTGATATTTGCTCCCTCAATTTACATCATAAAAGTTACACAATGATGATAACAAATGTTACATGTCTAAATTTAAAATAGGAAGTCTGTAAATCATGCCAAAAAAATATAGAGATATATCGGTCGATCACTAGTGTTGGGAGCGGGTCGGATCGTGACCCCAGTCTGGGTCTGTTGCCGATGACGTCATTGCAATCGTTTTCCTAAACTACGGTTGTCACCACAATCATTTAGTTTAGTAGGTGCCTGATGAAATGTGCACAAACCAGTTGTTGATACAGCACTATCAAGGTCACGTTTGATAACCCTCATCCTAGATTGAATATTAATAAAATCACAGTTAGGCTTAACCGTGTTAAAATAGACAGATTTGGCCAATGATTTTGCCACTGAGCAAAAGGCGTAAACAACTTTAACCATCACTTTAAACAGGCATGAGAAGAGAACCAATAGGACAGACAGGAGAACCAAAAGGACAGGCATGAGAAAAGAACCAATAGGAGAGGGAGGAGAAGAGAACCAATAGAACAGGCATGAGAAGAGAACCAATAGAACGGGCATGAGAAGAGAACCAATGGGAGAGGGAGGAGAAGAGAACCAATAGGACAGGCATGAGAAGAGAATCAATAGGAGAGGCCGGAGTAGCGAACCAGAAGGACAGACAGAGGAGAGCACCAATAGGACAGCCATCAGTAGAGAACCAATAGGACAGGGAGGGGAAGAGAACCAATAGGAGAGGCAGGAGTAGAGAACCAATAGGACAGGGAGGAGAAGGGAACCAATAGGAGAGGCAGGAGTAGCGAACCAATAGGACAGACAGAGGAGAGCACCAATAGGACAGCCATGAGTAGAGAACCAATAGGACGTCCTCGTGGTCCGTCCCTACCTGGACTTGTGCTCCAGTGGGGGGCTCTTAAGGCCCATCTTCGGGGAGGCGGGTTCCTCAGGGATGGGGGGGGTGGCGGCGGGAGACCCAGAAGCCGAGGCCTGGGGAGACGCTTGGCTCTTCTCAGACTTCTCCGCTTTGTCCGACTTGTCGGATTTATCCGATTTGGACGTGCGTGATTTGATGAGGTTGAGGAAGCCCTTACTCTTCTTCTTCTCTCCGTCCTGGGAGTCGGAGCTCTTGAAAGCACGCCTGAGAGACGGAAGGAAGGGATTCGACCCATTAAGTAAGACAAGTTTATTTATAGAGCCCATTTCAGAGACAAGTGAAACTCAATGTGCTGAACGAAAGCTATGATAATAATAAAAACACACAATAAAATATAGAATCAAAAAAGGCAAGTGTAAGAATGAATAATCATAGAGTAATCATAGTGTAAAAATACGAACAAATAAATATATAAAGTAAGAAATCAGAGGGTATACATTTATAAATTAGGTAAAAGGGCATAAAACAGAGTGCAAGTCGGCAGTTATCAAAAAGCAACTTAAAACTGTTTAGTCTTGAGTCTAGTTTTAAAACTGGGAACAGTTGGGGCACTTTTTATGTGTTCAGGAATTTAATTCCATAGGCGCACATCATAAAAGCTAAAGTAAAGGATGGTGCACACAGAAAAGAGGTCAGGGGACAAATCTAAAATGGAAAACCAAAATAAAATCAATCGAAAAGCAACAACTCTTACTTGGAGTCCATCTTGGCCACCTTCTTGGAGAAGAACTCGTCCACGCCCTCGTCCACGCGTCCCATGAGGCCGTTCTGCTCGCCGTCCTGAGCCGGGGCCTGGCCCGTTTGCTGTCGGACACGAGGAGAAGAACAGCGTCAACCCCAATGAGTCAACATAACCCCAGTTTTGACGCATGGGTCGTTCCTAAAGTGGTCATCCCGTTCCCTTCAACCATCAAACCATGTTTCGGATACATTAATCTATGCATCGCCTGAGCGATCCTCATGGATCGCCAGCAGTGCGCAGCGTAAAACATACCACGATCGACAGGAAAAAACGTTAAAGGTCCCATATTATACCACCAATTGTGAGAGTGATTAGCCGTTACAAACCGTTTTAAAAATCGGTCTCTTCTGACATCACAAGTGGGCGCGTCCACCTAGATGTGTGCTGGATGGATCAGTCTACCAGCAGTTGACTGCAGCAAACGTTGCTCATCTATCCGTCAGCCATCTAGGTGGACATGCCCACTTGTCAGAAGAGGCATATTTTCCAAACGGCTTGTAACGGCTATTCACACTCACACCGTTAACGTTCACGGAAACTCGCGACCCGATTGGCTGAGGCTAATCCAATCGGCGGCAGGGTAAAGTTGAAAGACGACGCCCCTCAGTAGCCCCTGGTTCCCGTCGGTCCACCTACGGGTATCTTAGTGGAGGGCAGCTTCTTGTTGCGGCGCGGCCGCAGCTTGGTGAAGTGCTGCAGCTTCTTTGCCTCCTGCGACGGCAGCTCGCCCATGGCGCCCGACGGACGCTTGTCGTGTTTGTGCGAGGCGGCGGCGGGCGGGGCCTGGGCCGAGGCGGGCGCGTCCTCCATGTGCACGGGGACGTCCTCCAGGGCCTTGTCCAGGTCGAACTCCATCTCTGTGAGGGGAGACACACTGGGAGGTCAGGGGGTGACCGGATGGGGCTAGGGGTCGCAGGGAGATGGGACGGGACAACTGTTTGCGGAGAGTCATGAGTTATATTTGTAACATGCATTGAAGTGTATACAGTGAAATGAAGAAGTAGCAGTGCCAGAGGTGCAGCAAAAGATACAACATGATTTAATGTAATAGCACAGCAGTAATGCATATATAACACTGGTATGCTAATGAAGTACGTAAACAGTTATGAATGAAGAGGTGATTGTATGCAATGTCTGTCAGGTACCGATAGTGTTTTTTGAGATTGTCAGTGTGTGTGATTAACTTGAGCGTGCCGCCTTCACGCTGTAAAGGGGGCACTGGTAGGGTAGGACGCTATGAAGGGGGCGCTGGTGGTGTAGGACGCTATGAAGGGGGCACTGGTAGGGTAGGACGCTATGAAGGGGGCGCTGGTGGTGTAGGACGCTATGAAGGGGGCACTGGTAGGGTAGGACGCTATGAAGGGGGCGCTGGTGGTGTAGGACGCTATGAAGGGGGCGCTGGTGGTGTAGGACGCTATGAAGGGGGCACTGGTGGTTTAGGACGCTATGAAGGGGGCACGGGTGGGGTAGGACTCTATGATGGGGCGCTGGTGGTGTAGGACGCTATGAAGGGGCACTGGTGGGGTAGAACGCTGTGAAGGGGGCACTGGTGGTGTAGGACGCTATGAAGGGGGCACTGGTGGTGTGAAGGGGGCACTGGTGGGTTGGAACGCTGAGGAGTGGAGGGGAGCCCTCACCGAAGGCACGGGACACCGGCCGCAGCATTCGGCTGTGGATGCTTTTCCTCTTGGATTTAGGGGTCATCTAGAAACACAAGGGGTCGGGGAGAGGGGGTTAGACTGGATATCGATAACTCGGTCACGTCATAGAACTGTAAATTCATTCCCTGCATATTATACGCATCTAATGTATCTGATTTATGTACATCATGCCCATTTCCATAATGGACAACTGGCCATTAATTAATGAGGATAACGCTTCCATTTAAAATGGCATGAACTTAAGTCACAGAAAATGAATGACTCTATACCTTGGCTTGTAACAGTTGCATCAGATTCTGAATGATAAAATAAGGATATTAATATTATAGTCACTACTCTGTCGACGAGGATACTGTTAAATACTTATTAAAGGGCTGGGTTAAAGCTGTATCAGACAGCATGTAACACTTATTATCAGAAAACCAGCACTTCATGAACTGAACTTGACTTATATTGTGCAGCATCTCATTGGACAAGCGCGAGGACGTCATTCTGACATCACAAAACACAAATAAAAACACAAATACACGATCAAATGAGCACAACACAAATGGTCTCAAATTTGTGCTTCGTCAAGCAAATTTGCACCAATGATGCACACTGTGTGAGGAACACCGTGCATCATCACCACCACACAGCGGTGCACATCCATGAACAAGTAATGTGCTTTTAAAAACACGACTGGCATACTCCTTCCCTCCAAAACGGACAACACGTCCTAGCCAAGGCAAATGGATGAGCGGGCACACAAGCGTGAGTCGGTGAAGCAGCAGCGAGGACATAAACAGTGACATGAGGGTCTATATGCGATCAGGTCCTCAGGATTAAAGCAGTGTACCACGTGAGGCCAAACCAAACGCAATACCACACGGCAACAAAGGCAACGCTTGTACTGGAACGGACAAGTGAACCAATCAGAGGGCAGCAGTTGAGGAGGTGACATGGGGACGGATGGAGCAGAGAAAGAGAGAGTGAGGAAGCAAGAGAGAGATGAGGGCCGAGTGAAACAGGGATGGCAATACGGACTACAGAGAAAGAGTGGTAGGAAACCAGCAGAACCATATTGCAAGAGTGAACAGGAACACCATTCCTACTATTTTGTCATGTTGTTCCTATTCTGCGGGTTAACCTGATGTACTATTAACAAATACACTAACATGATGGATGGAGAAAGTGAGAGAAAGGGAGAGAGCCAGAGAGAGCAAGAGAGGGAAAGAAAGCGTGCCCAGAGATACTTACGCTGGTGCAGCACAGAGTCTTCATGACAGCCAGGAGAAGGTTGACAGAGAGGACAGGAAGAACAGAATGAAAAAAAGAGAGAAAGAACGAACACACCGTAAGAACCGAGGAACAGATCAAGGAGAGAAAGAGGAAGAGCGGGCAGAGAGACAGCCATAGCAGCATTTGAAAAGAAAAGGTCACAAAATCAAGAGGCCAGAGAATGGACTGGGTGAGATGGGTTAAGGTGAACCATTGACATGTACTGCCACTCCTTATCATTTTAAAAACTTAAACTTTTCTTCTACCAACTACTTGAGAATATATTAAAAAAAGATAGCTTGTGCCCTTTTCCCCCCCACGGGAAATTAAATCCAAATTGTATAATTTGTCCATGTCACTAGTCTCAGAATAAATAAGACAGACGGACACACCCACATACTTACAAAGTCACCAGGATCCAACTGCTAGCTCATTAGTCATTCATATGCACAAACAAAACTAACAGATGGGGTCACACATCTTGGTGTGTGTACGTGCGTGTGCATGTCAACACAACAGATGTTCTGCTGTGCATACGGTCCCCAGAGTATATGCTCTAGTTTTTGTACCTAGGCTTTAGGTTTCTAACTCTAAATTTTGCCTTATGAATCAAACTTTCTTATATCTATACATTGAATATTCCAAAAAATATATATATAAAAAAAAAAAAGGTCCTCGATGTATACAGCTATTGATACTGTCCACGAGGTCTAAATTAAAAGCTTTGTTCTTTGCGATGAGCCATTACATAGTTTGTCCAGCAGAGGGAGCTGGTGTGGCAGTGTAGACCTTGAACAATATTATATTCAATACTTAAGGTGCTGTAGGTAAGTTAAGGTAAGAGTTTTGAAGAGAGAGCAGAAGAGAGCTGGCCTGATATCTCTGGAACAATCCACAAATAAACCTTTCATTTTCTATTTCCAACGGACGTCATCGACATTTGCAGCTGCACAACCAATCAGAGCAATGAAATGTGTTACACATCAGTGGCAGCAATCTTTGTTGTTCAAATGCCTCAGATTTGAACAAGAAGAGGGGCCAGACAAACATTTCAGAGAAAATAAACATAAGCTTGCAGATTGGTCTGGCTCCCGGGCTAAAAGAGGACACACTTTTGAAAATAAACAATCCCAAAAACAACCTCTCCCTCCCAAAATGTGGCCACCGTTGAGAGGTGTTGTATTCATGCAACGTGGTGGAGCTATGAAAGCGCCATGTGAATGAATTTGATTGACAGGCAAGAAGGATTCCACCAACCAGTCACGGAAGAGATGCCCTGATTGGTCAGGAATGAGCTGAGAGTGGTCTAGAATTGAAATGGCTTCATACAGAGGGAGGTGCAGTCAACCAGAACAGATCACAGAGCACTTCACTCGCTAGCAGCAAACAGCCTATGGCATTTCATTGACGCATATTATTGAATTTTGCGCGCACACAGACACAAACATGCGCTCTAATTTTAAAATAAGTTTTGTCCCCTCAGCCATCATAGCACTGAACAAAAATATGTAGATTTTTCATCACTGTATATTGTCCATGTCATGTTTATTCCTACATGTCTACATGTTTTTCCGTGGTGAGAGGGTTTGTTATCTATCAGGTGGGGGGTCATGGATTGATGTCATGATTGCTGCTGTCTATATGTTTCGATATGTTTTTCTGTGGTATATGTGGGAAGAGGGTTTATCTGTTATCTGTTTATGTTGGAAGAGAGTTGATTTGTTATCTGTTTGCTACACAGTGTTGCTACACTACGTTGTGCCTTCTTAAATGTATGCTTCCCTGAAACCAACTTGACTGTGTGAAAACAATGATCCCCTTTGGGACACTAAAGGACCTAACTGACACACACACAGTAAGCCCCGCCCCACACTGCCTACCATGCACTCGAGGTCGTCCAGTCGCTCGCCCTCCAGGATCTCCATGGACGCCCTCTTAGGGACCCGCTCCTCTGGGACGTCCAGGTCCAGGGAGCCCTGCTGCAGCAGGGGCCGGCCCCGACGCACCAGGTGGTCTGCCTGGGGGGGGGGGGGGGGGGGAGGGAAGAAGAGAGAGAGAGACAGATAGAGAGTGGGGGGGTAGAGAGAGTAAGCGGGAGACAGAGAGGGAGGGAGTAAGAGACAGAGAGAGCGAGGGGGGGAGAGAGAATAATATTAATTGGTGTTAAATATTTTTATTTTTGGTATGTTGCAAACGGAGAGACATGATTAATTGAGAGAGCAAGAAGGAGTGTGGGAGGGGGGCTGAACACATAGGGGGGAGAGAATGTGGGGAACATAAACAGCGCAATCACACTGGTCAGCTGTACAGACACATGATGTCGGAGAGAGAGAGAGCGAGAGAGAGCTTGGTTAGAGTATATCTTCAAAAAAAAAAAAACATACCAGAGTGTGTTGTGAGCTGGACAGAGCTTCCAGGATCTCGTCCACGATGCGGTCGGACAGGAAGGACGCCAAGCTCAGCTTCACCTCACTGAACACAAGTTTCAGACAAGGAGAAGGGGAAGATTGAATCAAACGTTCAATTGAATCGAACCGTATTGTGGGAGCGTGTGTGTGTGTGTGTGTGGATGAAGACTGGTTGAAGCAGTGTCACCTGGCCCCAATCACACTGATTGGACTCTGGGGCTGGGTGAGGCTGCACACCTGTTGCACATTGAGTAATCAATGCGCAACAGGTTCAATCAGCCATCACCACACACACTCAGGAAGAATGGCATGGCAACATACAGTAGACCTAGCCTGGCTCCGCCCGCCTAAGTACTTCCGCTCAATTTGAATTTCCCTTCAGTACTATGTCTGGACCTGCTGTTGTAATTTGGTTTTCTGGTGCCGCCACAGCGGCCCCCAATCAGCGAACAGAGGGCGTGTCTGAGAACAATGACGATAAAGTCGTACGCCAGTTTGAGGTGTTGTAGTAGGTCGGCAGTTGATTTACAATGTGCAATTTTTCCCTGATAAATTAAATTCGACGAACAAAACCTGCAGCTGTCGTTGACGGATATTTTCGTGCAGACGCGCAAGGTGTTTGGTTTGTGTACAACCTGCGCGTGATTCCCGGCGCATGACATACGTCACATCCAAACGTTAGCGATTGGTTATGGCAGATCCAGAGTGGCACTGGGCAGATCCAATCATTTTAAACTTCAACAGACACCCGCCTTCAAGTGAGTTAACGTTTGTTAATTGATTAGGTCCAGACTCTCTGTACAAATGAAATGAATTGAAGTGAAGTACGAGAGCCTGGTAGAACCAGGCTACAGTAGACCACCATGATGACCAACATTATGTGCAACTTTATATTAAACGGCTTTCCAACACCCCCGTCCTCTGTCCTTTATTTATTGATGGTTTGTTTGATAGGGACAGACAGTGCTCATAGACAAACTGAGAACAGCAATCCAATGCAAGTAGCATAGTTCTTATAGCGGATCCTATTTTGCAAAACCCATACCCTCTGTCCCATGTCTGGAGGAGCCCAGTGTAGGACCTAGGTGGAGGATGGGGTACACACACACACACACACACACACACACACACACACACACACACACACACACACACACACACACACACACACACACACACACACACACACACACACACACACACACACACACACACACACCTGATCTTGTTGATGATGTCCACGCCCGACTGCTCCAACAGCGTCTTGGTGACGAAGCTGGTGGGCACCACCATCTTGGAGGTGCAGGCCTTCAGCAGGTCCTGGCGGAGGCTGCTCCTCTTCATCACGTGGGGACACAGAGACTCGGCCGCGTCCACCATGGAGCCCAGCAGAGCCTGGCAGGAGGGAGGGGAGAGGCACACCCACGTCAACCCAGACCGTCCTCAATGGGAGAGACGTCAACGCTATAATAATACCAGAGAGAGAGTGAGTGGGAGAGAGAGAGAGAGAGAGAGAGAGAGAGAGAGAGAGAGAGAGAGAGAGAGAGAGAGAGAGAGAGAGAGAGAGAGAGAGAGAGAGAGAGAGAGAGAGAGAGAGAGAGAGAGAGAGAGAGAATGAGTGGGAGAGAGAGAGTGAGTGGGAGAGAGAGAGTGAGTGGGAGAGAGAGAGTGAGAGGGAGAGAGAGAGTGAGTGAGTGGGAGAGTGAGTGTTAGAGTGGGCGAGAGAGGGTGGGTTGGTTGGTGAGTGAGTGAGTGACTGGGAGAGTGAGTGAGTGAGTGGGAGAGTGAATGAGTGAGTGAATGAGGGAGTGAGAGAGAGAGAGCGAGACTTTTTAAAGTGCAGTAGCAGCAGCAGCGTACCTGCAGCTGATCGTCCATGACGGACGCCACCTCCCCGGCCATGGACTCCAGCTTCTCCTGGATAGGCCCCACGGTGGCACTGTTGAGCTCTTCCCGGGACACGGCTCCGAGGTGGTAGAGGTTGGGAAGGAGCTGGGAGGAGGAGGAGGAGGAGGAGGAGGAGGAGGAGGAGGAGGAGAGACCAGGTTAGGGTTAGACAGCAGTTCAGCCAGATGGGCTATCTTGGGAACAGCAAGCTTGGTGGGCTTTGTGGGGTCTCAGAGCTGCCTGCCTACACCCTGAGGAGGGTGAAGGAAGGAGAATGAGACTGGCCGCGCAGGCGTAGCTGTGAGTCATGATATAAGTGACAAGTATTGAATGTGACATATTATACCACCAGGTGTGAGTGTCGTTGGCCAGTACAAGCCGTTTTGAAAATCTGCGTCTTCTGACATTGGGTGTCCACCTAGATGTTTGCTGGATAGATCAGTCTACCAGCCTACCCAGTGTACTGTAGCAACACGTTGCTCGTCCATCCGTCATACAATCTATGTGGATACGCCACCAATAATGTCAGAAGAGGCAGATTTTCAAAACGGCTTGAAACTCCTCATCACACTCACAGCTGGTGGTATAATATGTCACCTTTAAGTGTGGTACTGAGAATAAATGTTACAATGAATAAGAAGATATTTCATTTTACATTTTCCTGCCATATTGCCAATAACATGTTCCCTGATTCTGAAATTTCTGTCTCTCGTTAATACTGCAGAGAAATCGCTGAATGCTCTACACGTCCCAAGCTTTCCCCTCAAACATCCGTGCACTAGTGGGCGATGACAGGCGTTCCAGTTCATTATCAGCCTATCAGGAGCATTGAGCGTCTCGTCTAAAGGTTGCACATGGCTCGAAGCGTTGGGGAGGGAATGAACCAGGAAAAGACTGCCTGTCTCTCCCCCTTACCTTAATCCCAGGTGAGGGGATACATGTTTAATCCCATGTTTATATACTATTGTGCCTTGTTTAGTTTTGTAGTATTTATTCTTCTTACCTGCCCAGGGACTCCAGGTGGAAAATGGTAATTTGCTAAAACCTGGTACAATGCATCTCTCCTGGCCCTAAGTTTCTTGAGCCACCAATCAAGGTGATTGCTTGATACTTAGATTGCCATTATGATGGCAGTGCAATATTTCCGAGCATAACCAATAGAAAATGCAGGTTGTTATTATTTATATATTTATTTATATATTATTATTTGCTTGTAGTATTTGCTTTGTTTGATTTTGATTAGTTTTGTGTGTGCATAATTGTATATATCTGTGTGTTAGTACGTTTGGAAAATGTAATAAATATATTCCTCACCGTTTTGGAGTTCCGGGCGTCTCGGATGAAGTTCTCGGCAGACCTGACATCCTCCAGGACGATGTCCGTCTCAGAGTTCCTCAGGGAGTTGAGGTGGTCCTGCACCTTCACGCAGATCCGGTCGATCATCTGTCAAAACATCAGCAGATGAAGGGAGATGAGTGTGTGTGTTCAGTAGGAAAATACACGAAAAACTAACTAAAGAGGGATCAGGGAGAAGGACACATACCACACATGTACTTGTATTTGTTATTATATATTATATTATTATATATTATGCATTTCATTTTCTGAACTTTTTATTTTTGTCCAATCAAATCTTTATTTTCAAAATTAAAATGAACAGGCAAAAGCAGGACATATTTTGTTAAATAATAATATACCGAAAAATACACTATACCTAGTTCATACACAGGGTTAAATAATAAAATAAAAATATCAATAAGGACAGAATTTTCTGTAGTTTTTATGGATAAAAAAATCCACCACGATGAAATGATATTTAACAGACACAATGACAACTCAGGCCCACGGCGGGCTCCTCCTACCTGTTGTGTCGTCGTGGTGACGATGCCCTGCTGCAGCCGATAGGCCTGTTCTTGGAGGTACTTCCTGGTTTCATGATTCCGGTACAGGTAGTTTTCAATCTAAAGGGCAAAGAGGACAACAAGAAGGGATTTTACGCAGTAATAAACCAAAACCACACAGGGAGATTCGTCCGGTTATTCCCTTTAACTCTGAAGCCCTTGAGATTGAAGTTATAATAAAAAAAAGTCTGCTTCAGGAATAAACTCAACTTCTCTTTTCGAATCTCTGGTCAACGTTTGAATGTTTTATCACCCATTCAAAGAATGAAGCAATTAATTTGTGCTACCCATTCTCCGACACGGACGCCTTGAATCTAAACTGCAGGGTTATACCGACAAAATAACGCCCAGCTACTTCTACTTCCTATCCAACACAATTTCTGCTCCACCACCGAAACCCATGTGTATATGTTTTGTTATGTAAAAGCAGGAAGCACACACTCCCAGATGAGGTCTTTTATACGAGGCACATCCTTTTAAAACGTGTTGAGTGGCATCCTCTTTGTGAGGGGCCAGGTAGCTGAAGGGGGATTCTTTATCTCTCTGAAGTAGGCATGCTTAATGGGCTCTGCAGCCTTCGGCCCCAGAAAGTGTTATTTTGGGACCCACTTTTGTGCAACACAATGAAGGCACAAACCTTCAACAGGGCGTCTTCGGTCTTCTCTGGGTTGGCCTTGAGTGCCTGAGAGGCATCAATGATGGGTATGGGCATGAAGCGGATGGTGAAGTTCCTAATGGAGCAGAGAGACCAGTCAAACACAACGGAGAACGGGCACACAAGTACACAGCCCAACTCACACACGGAGCTCATTCTCTGAAATTATCTCTTCTGCTCTTCTCTCCCATTACCCTCCTCTCGCCTCCCTGACAGTAGTCAACAATAAAGCACCACACAGTCGTTCTCTATTTATTCTCTAGGGTCTCTTCACACTACTGGCTAATGATCCCCGAAAACTATCATCATGAGCACTGCACGGGGGAGCTCATTCTTCACTGCGGAGTAAACAGCGAATATCACACGAGACTGATGTTTATAAATCAGATCTGGGCACAGATACTAGAATCAGGCTCTATAATCCGACCCAAATCTTATAAATAAAGTAATAACAGAACAAATGTTGAAAATGAAACACAGCATTTGCCTCTGTATGGTTGCATTACAACGCATGGCCATTAAGTGACACGCACACAGCTTCACGGATCGTTGCTTTAACATGAATGAAGTCCATTTCATAAAGCTTTAATACAGATGGGCAATGACAGGTTTCTTCTACTGAGAAAACAGAGCACTATGTAGCACTTTATGTCATGTTATTATCATTCTTAGTTTATTTGTCAGGGACAATGCAGCGCAGATTATTACCTACATAGTTATCTCAGTCAATGCCATAACAATGTGTTTAGATGTGTTGCATAGAAGGTTTCTAGCCAGTTTGCAACCAGTTGGCTGAAAGAACTACAAGTGTGAGGTAAACAGTCATGCAGCAAATATCAAGATCAACATTTCACAGATTCATGACCACATTACATGAAACGCGCACTGTATGCATGTGTGCATAAACATAAAGACATAAAGAACATCACAAAACAGCACATCACATAACAACACAAACCCCAAACACCCAGCCGCTCGCACCCGCTCCCCTATACCCAACCCAGCCCCTCTCTAGAACTCAATGACACATGCAATCCACCCCGGTCCAGTTTCAGAACAGCCTCCTGCACGCAAAATCATGCTGACCTTTACTGCAAGTTTAGTCTGAGAAGCAAGGACACTGAGTCGGTCTGTCCGTCCGTCAGACACCGACCCAGACGGGCCTAGGCTTCACTCACCAACGCCCGGGGTAGTTCAATGGCAGCGGTATGCGTGTCTAGTGCCCACCCGGTAAACTCTAGGGACATCTCGTCAACAACAGCCGAAGCCCTGACCCTTTGATGAGCTGCTTCCTGCGTCCCGACTCCTCCACCATTACACTGCTACACACCTCACCCACCTGGGACCTCCATGCACTGGCCTTCAATGCCGCGCATACCAACGTAGGGGTATGATCGCCATCATCAGCCTACATTATTTAAAACCGTTGTGTTTCACCGAAGAGTGGACTACTTTCACATCCATATGATCGTGACATTAATATTGAATCACGACCCAACACTATAGGTAGGCATCGTTTATTTTTCCCCCAACAAAATAGAAGAAAGAAAACTGCAGTTGCAGCCCAGGTCCCATAAATAAGGTTTAGTGCCACTACAGTAGCAATGTGCAGGACGTTCACATTGTCTGTACTACATTACTTTGTATGCGTTTTAAACACAGCTTTAAGCACTCAGAGAGAGAGAAGCTGAGAGGAAACGATATGTGGGGAGATAACAGTCTTCCTCATTAACTTCAATCTCTTCAGTATCTATACTCTCCTCCCCTAACCTTTCCCTCTGACTATCTACACTCTCCTCCCCTAACCTTTCTCTCTGACTATCTACACTATCCTCCCCTAACCTTTGTCAATGACTATCTACACTCCCCCTACTGTTCCTCCCAACCCGTCTCTCTGACCTCTCAGTGTTCACATTGTCGGTACTACATTGCTTTCTATGCTTTTTAAACGCAACTTCGAGAGAAAGAGTTCCTCATTCCCTTCAATCTCTTCACTGTCTACACTCCTTGCCCTGACCCTCTTACCATTAAGGTCAGAGGGTTATTTCCGCTTATCCTACAGTTATCAACAATGATTCAACATTAGTAGTTTTCATAAATAATGTATACGCTTTTATATCCTCAATCAGCTGAAATCCATGTATTATTCTGCCACGCTTGTTTGTTTTGCAGTTGGCTTTTTTCCATTGGTTCTTTTTAATCGTTGTTGTTTATGTTTGATACGTAGCAAATTGATTCCAAACTATTAAAGGCTATCCTGTCATAGCACGATAATGAACCCCCTTGGAACATTATGGACCGTTATGTTATGAATGACGCGGTATAAAAGCATAGATTATTAAAGTACACCTTAATCTATAGACATTTCCCAGGACACCGATGACATAATGCATGCATGGAATCAATGGTGTGTACACACACGCACACACACACACACACACCGTCAGTGTGCATACTTACTTCTCTAAGGCGAGTGATACATCTTGTAGGCCCTGGGGACTGATGTTGTTTTTGTCCCAGATCACTATCCTGCCCAACACAAACACATGAACACATTCTAAATCCCCCATGTTTGAAGGAAAAGGCAGGGGTGATTCTATATTGTTGTTTTTATTTTTTTTATACAAAACCATATTCCAAGATCTGCATTGAAAATCAAACACATATTGTAGTGCTTTCTGTCTAGAGACGGGCCAATGTATTGATATCCTTACGTCGGCCGAAACCAATTCACCACCACAAATCAAGTGTGTAAGGAAGCATGGATGAATGCTCATCATCATAAAGAGGATGAATTATTCAGTACACTTCACTAAATGGTCATCACACAGCACAACAAACTATGCTGGTTTGCACTTAATTAAAACGTTTGTGTTCTTAATTAAAACGTTTGTTCTTACAATCTGCTTCAACGTCCCTGAAAACAGATACAGACAGAGACCCACCCACCCACACCCGCACACACACACACACACACCCCGCTCCTAGACACACATACACCAACTCCTATACACACACACACACACACACAACCACTCCTACACTCACACACAAACACACACACACACACACACACTCCCCTACCGGAGTTTGGTGTTGATCTGCAGGGCCTTGGCCAGCATCTTGGCGCCCATGTCCCCCATGGCGTTGCCGCTGATGTCCAGCCGGGTGAGGGAGGAGTTGCTGCCCAGGGCGTTCAGAACGATGGTCAGGTCGCTCTTCAGTCGTGAGTCCGCCAGGGACAGAGAGGTGAGGGGCTGGAGGGGGGAGAGAAGAGGACCAAGAGCCTCAGTGTGTAAATGGTAAATGAGATGCATTTTATACAGCACTTTTCTAACCATTGGCCGTCCTAAACGCTTTGCAATATTGCCTCCCATTCACGCACACGTTCACAGAGTCAGCCATGCAAGGCGACAGACAACTTGTCGGGAGGGTGAGGTGCCTTGCTCAAGGACACTCCGCCAACCCGCTGTACCACCTGAGCTACTGCCGCCCCCTGTGTGTGTGTGTGTGTGTGTGTGTGTGTGTGTGTGTGTGTGTGTGTGTGTGTGTGTGTGTGTGTGTGTGTGTGTGTGTGTGTGTGTGTGTGTGTGTGTGTGTGTGTGTGTGTGTTAGACTAATTCAGATGTAGATTTCTTATACATAGACAGAAGATCGCCTTTTTAGACGGGACAAATTAAAGGCAACTTTTCTGCTTCTTTTGTTGAATGATTATGTGGATTATCCTCTCCCTTTCTTTCGAATTAGTTCACATATGATTATGCACATGAGGTACTGAGAAACAACCAATGATGAATAAATAATAAGCTTCTTTCCAAAAACAGTTTTTTTGTGATGGAAAGCATTTCAAATCAAACTGGCACTACAACATCAAGACACTGAGGGAAGGAACTATTTGTCAACAACATTGACAGTTTTCCATCATCACAACATCATGCAGCATGCTTTTTGTCCCTCTTAGAACCTCATACTAAATGATTGCTGGGGATAAGAGAAGGAATCGTTTAGCAGTAGGATCAAATGGATTTCTTAAGGATGAGAGAGAGAGACCTCGGATTAAATAGGTATCTGTGACAGAGCACTTATTCCTTCTTATGTGGAGGATGGGTGTATAATGCATGAAGCCACCGAGATTTACAATCTGCCTTCTCTCTAAACCGGCCTTTTAACAGCTGGTCCCATCTGCTGAGACTTTAAACAATACACAATAAACAAACCGACAGCAAGGAAACCCAGAGATTTTCCCCAGATAAGTCTATGCGTGTGCATAGACTAAATAAAGTCTAAGTAATGTTGCGTGAAAAATGTAGGTGGTATGCAATTTTATTAATGGGTGTGGGCCTGTACATAATGGGTGTTCATAAATGGAGCATGTTTTTGTCAACGTATAAACATACACTGAGAAGTAATAATTAATGGTTTAAACACTAAAAAGAGCGAGAGCGCGGTCGAGATTATGATCCAGAGAGTGAGCAAGAAAGAGCGAGCGAGAGAGAGATTTCTTCTTTATTTATCCCTTGTGAGGGTTTGTAGTCTGGCTGCATACATGTGGAGGAGTGCTGGTCTGAAGGAGGGAGATTGCGCGTGAAGGGGATGAATTATACACAGTAGATGGGGCTTTCCCATGCATGCAATGAAGTTTATTCCCAAGGGGGATGGAGTTGAGATGAGCACATTTGGGGGGAGGGAATAAACAGGAATAATGAAAGACTGCATAGTTAATATTTTTTTACATCGCAAGAGTTATTATATTTCCCATTTCATCCTGAAGAATCCATCCTTCAGGGGAAGCAACGCACATTAAACAAGACATCGGAACAGCAGTGAATTGATGATAGTGCAGTAACGGTGCAAGGTCCCTAGCTAATGTTGCAACTTGCCCCTAATCTCCCAATAGGACTGCAGTGGCCACTGCAACTAAATATCTAAATATTTCTCAAATCCTCTTACTAGGTAAAAGGATTAGATCCCTCTACTGCTTACAGGGTTGATTTGTGAAAAGATTTTCCTGAAAATATCTATAAAGTTCTCTCACCCCTTCGGGTATAAAAACAAATTCCCAATTCTAATTTTGTCTGTTGATATAATCTTGTCAATTATTTATCAAAAAAGGTATATACATAGGAAGCCAATGCTCTGACAGAAACATGATCTTTAATAGGCCAACAATAGTATGGCTATTTTATGAATAATATATCCTTTGTTTATTTATATTGATGTATCACTTAATGTACGCACTTATTGTCCTTAACTATCTTTGTTGTGAATGGGGAATTGGTTAACCTAGCTATTGTAAGTGCTTGGCCGTTGTTTCTATGAACGTCCTTACTGTATCGACAGTGATATATTGTTGGTTGTCTTTCTTCTGACAAACATAATTAGTCGCATTGGATAAAAGCGTCTGCTGAAAGCCCTAAATGTAAATGCAATGTTAAACTCAATTAGTGACATAGCATCAATACAAATATTCATGCAACATATATTAAAGAGATATATATATTTCATTGTTTTAACAGATATTAAAACAATGAAATATATATTTTGTTTTACCCCCCTATCTATTCCATTGCACTTTAAATAATATTCAGCGTTGCTATTATGAATACACTGAGTGGCCTTGACATGTTATTGCTTTAACCCATATAAAAAATGTGTATCTCTGTTTGCAGATGCAGATAATCTATGTTCCCATCTACCTCAAGGCAGAGGCATCTGCGTTTGTAGGATCTGCTCCCCTCAAAGCCCAACACTGCGCATCCCATGTGTACGAGTCTGCGCTCAGAGCCAGAAGCACAGCTAGACGGGGCTGAATTGAGGCCACGGCCAATAAACACAGTGGGGTATATCTAGACCCTAAGGCACCTGTGTGTGTGTGTGTGTGTGTGTGTGTGTGTGTGTGTGTGTACTGAGGGGGTTTCACCTTTTTTTGCCATAATGTGAATTTCGTAGTAGGTCCTAGTTACAAGGAAATACTAGAAAATCGCCATTATGGCATAAAATTGCCGTAATGCCAAAAAACGAAACGGCAAATACTTCCACACGTCAAAAACGGTGGTGTAAGGCCATCTGGCCCGGAGACTAATTATAACTTTATAGTGGACAAACAGTGGACGGACTCAACCCCCCGACCCAGGTCACCACCACGTCTCTGCGTCGGCCGCAGGTAGAAACGTGTGAAGTTTATTTCTTTAGGATCGGCTGTCACAACATCACAGGACTGTCAGCCGAGAGCAGTTCAATATCACCTACCACCTTTACCGGTGGTCGAGGAAGGGAGCAGTAGCAGGGAGGGCAAGCGTGACGGAGAAAGGTTCTCAGGGATGTGTTGATGTCTACCAATTCGCCTGAAGAAGACCCAACAGGGTTGAATCGCTGCGGACACCTTTTTAATTAATAAACATGAGAGCCTAGGCAATGCTGCAGACATCACATTTCTTTCACTTGATATATACCAAGCCAGGGTTATATTTGAATTATTTGATTATAAATTTCGCTGAGCATTAAAGTCAGATTTTAATTATTTTTTTAAACCTGGACCCTATTTCCCGATCATTTTGGACCAATGCGACAAAAAGATTTGAAAGTGTTTAGCAACAACATTGCAGTACCAATACTCAACAAAAGGCTGCAATTTAATCCTTTGGGGCAATAGCGCTCATTTGGAGCACTCCGTCGGTGTATGTCCTGCCACCTGTTTCTGCCACCGACAGGCTCATTATAATGGAGTCTCGCTCGGGGAGAAGTCCCACCCAGGGTTAGGTTGTTGCAGAAGGGTGGCAACGTGAGCGCTAGCTGGAGCGAGGACGGTTCTTCGTATGGCGTAATATATCATCACAAACGTACTTCAGTTAGAAGAGTGGGAGCCGTGTCTATCTACCGTTCAAACTCTTTCAAAACGGCCTTCAGATCTTAGCCCTCACTCACTAATGAGTTGAGTGATCTCGTGTTATTGTGGAGTTTGATCACATTACGGTTCAACATCTGTGAGGCAAATGTTTGAATAAATAATAAACCTCCGGTTTTAATGAGCTTCGCCAGACTGGAGGTTCTCCATTGATGTAAATGGATGATGGGGTGAAGTCCTTTACAGTTGCCCTGCCATTCCCATGTGCTAAACAACCCACCGGTGCTATATGTAACATGGCAGCCAGCCTACCAGGCTGTGAAGGAACAAGCAGCTAATCAACAGTCATCGAGGCAAAGAGGAAGAAAACCACATTTGGCTTGGTCGACTCAGAACCAGAGTGACTGGAAGAGGCCCCACTCACCGAGTCTTCCTCCTGGATCATTTGGACCAGGTTGTCCAACACTGGAGCCAGATTTCTAACGGAGGCGGAAGGAACGATGTTACAAAGGCAGTACGAGAACGTCATGGTTATTGGACATCGAGTACGAATGTAAACAAATGTTTTATTTATTTATTTTGTCTGTGAATATCCATTCTATATGTGTCTGCAGATATAACATTAGGAAGCTAGGATGTTAGCTACTTGAAAGGTACGATTCTTGGTAAAAAAGGGAAGTTCAGATAGAGTATGTCCCTAGGAATATATGTCAGCAGAGGGCGTGGATTTCTTTTTTATCCGGTAATCTGACTTGTTTAGAAAGTAGAAGCTCATGCAAGCTGACTTGCGGTCAACTCGCATCCGAGCTGACTGCGTATACCAGCAGATAAATGACTAATTTATACCACATTCCGAAATGTAGGTATAGTTCTTACTTGGACTTGATGTTGGTGAAGTTCTTGCCCAGAGACAGGTGTCTGATGGACCGGTTCTTTGCCAGCCACACCAGCAGAGTTGAAAGGTCTGAATCCAGGCCTACACAACAAGGTAAAGCAAGTTTTGCAGAAAAAAATTGCACTGCACTGTACTTTGCACGACAATCAACCATGGCTGGTAACACTGCCACTCGGTCCCTTTACATTTGTTACTTATTTCTGTTACTTATTTTATTTTTTTTATTTTTTTATCTATTTACTTTATATTGTATTGTTGCTGCTGTGTGTAATAATAATTGTAATAATAATTGTACTATTGTCTACTTGAACAATAAGAATGTAATAAAAGTAATTCTGATTCAAGTTCTCCATCATTTAGTAACAGCGTTGCTTTCTCTTTGAATGTTCCCAAGAATTTACTTTTTCATGTCATCACACATTGCAATTCCGTTGCATTTAACCTTAAGGCTGCTATCAGCGACTTTTGCCCGGTATTGCAAAGATTGCTGATTTGAGAGCTCTTGGTTCTTCTCACCGTTATCTGAGATGTCGAGACTGGAGATGTTCGGGATCTCCGCAATGCAACCTTCTAGAATCTGAGACCCTCCGGACCGAAGCTACGACGCAAGAGGAGGAGAAAATATGTCAGATACACTGAAAAAGTATGCATGGAATACTAAAGACCGAGGCGAACACAGCATGAAGTATCTGGAACTGATGCGCTTGCTGGAACAGAGATGATGATGTCAACCCAAAATGGCCGTCAGTGCCATAGCAACGATGTTAGGGATGGTGAGTGAAGCTCTCATGAAGCGGTTAGTTGCAGCAGTGGCACACCCATGCAGTCGTGCATGCATTTTAATGTCCAACTGAGCTGATGAAGAAATGGCTCAATAATAAACATGCTTACAATAACAAAATCAAATGAAAACATAAATAATAAGGGGAAAAAAACATGAGATGTTAATCGGTCAAAAAGAACTTAAGAGTTTGTTATCATAGAATGGGTGAAAAATGAAAAAGTACCATAGGAAAGACGGAGGAGACCATGTCAAGCAAGCAGCCGGTAACTTACACAATGGCCAAGCTTATAGAAGCGTGAGGAGGGAGGGGTTAGGGAAGGTCACATGTTAGAGAGAAGCCAGCCATTAAGCACAACAAAACACATATATGTTCAAGGGCTTAAGATCAGAATTACTCCGAAGGGGAGTTTAGAATCATTCTAATGTGCATACAAATGCACACATGCACAAACACATACCCACGCGCATGCACGTGTACGCTGACACACACACGCACATGGGCACACAAACACACAAATGCATACAGTCCCATTTGCACACACGTCAATAGACAAACGAAAATACATACGTGCATATACAAACATGGAATAGAAAGCAAATTACCGGGTAGGACCGGCGAATATATAAAATCATCACCTTGCAACACAAAGCTCAGCTGGAACGCTTCCATTGAATGGTTCATTAGACCGTACAAATAGCGCTGGGAACTCACATGCTCATATATAATTTCTCCAATGGCTGTGAAGATCTCTAAGAGGGATTCTAGAAAGGAGCTTCCTGTGCAATTTGCATTCATGTGTTGTCTTTGGCAAAGCCATTCAATTCAGAGAGTGTGTGTGTGTGTGTGTGTGTGTGTGTGTGTGTGTGTGTGTGTGTGTGTGTGTGTGTGTGTGTGTGTGTGTGTGTGTGTGTGTGTGTGTGTGTGTGTGTGTGTGTGTGTGAGAGAGAGCTCGGTGACATGTTTCAAAACGGAAACAGAATTTGCCCCTCTTTCACTAAGCTCTTCACTTTGCTATTCATCTCTCTCTCCCTCCCAAGTATATCCTTAGAGAGGCTTTAACAGTGCCACTGGCCTGTCAAACTATTCTGAAGAGGGGCCCAAAAAGCTCATAGCTCATCCCTTTCAACCTATTAAAAGGGCACTTTAAAATTAAGCTGGCATTGGCAACTTTACAAAACCATTATGATTTGATTACCCTCCTAATGCTGCAGCTAAAATAGACTTCCCTCACTAATATATTTCACACACACATTTCTTAATTTTATGTATAAATGACATTAATTAATAAGCACTCCCCCCCCCAAATAAATATACAGCAGTGCAATCAACTCTTCTCCAATGAAATGTAGTTTTGATCAAACGTTATTTTAATTCTCATACAGCTATCAAGACATACTTCACAAACTGAAGGCACCGACTGATGTTTGGCTTGTGGCTATGTAAAAACAGTAAATTGCCAACTCTTGAACGAAGCTCAATACTTAATAAAACCTAGCCCATAGAGATCCCAGGCAGGAGACACCCTGTGGTCCTAGCAAGCTGGAAAACGCTCTGTCATGAACCCTGGCCTCGCCCTTTCTCTGATGTCATTGGGGACTTTCTAGGGCTATTCTTGTTGCCAACGCACATGATGGGTTGGGCTTACATGAACTTGGCTTATCCTCTTGTCTAAATCTTTTAGTGAGTTGAGGACAGCTCTTTTGTTTACTTTTTAAACTAAACTAATCAGAGTCATGGAGAGGTGTTGGGTTTATATGCGACTGTGGCCAGTGATGGGGGTGAAAGCTTTAGAATATGAGGGGTCATTGCGGACAATAACACAGTGCTCTTAAGCAACTGAAACCTCGCTTGTGGAGGTGGTACATTCAGCTCTTATGAAAATCTGAGCACGCAAGAGCACCGATAAATTAGCAGTAAGGACCCCTCATTAAATCAAACCTCAGAATGACCCACTGATATGAATCATTCTTGTGGATGTGTTTATGGATGAAGTGTGGTGTGGCGTGTGTGTGAAAGCTACCTCACAACAGCTCAGGTCTAAGGTGACTTCCTTGATGTTGGGGTTGCTGGCCAGGCCCAGTAGAAGAGCTCTAAATGGAAGGAAAGAATACAGGATTAGGGTGTAACAAATATACAAACGAAACAGGGCTTTTAGACCGAGTACATTAGAACCCTAATGGACAGTCATAATGGAACTTATTATTCATGATTGCTTCCAGATTTTTCTTTTGCTAGAATAAAAAAAATCAATCCACTGTTAATCGCATTAAGAAATAGTTGACCTGAACTTAAATTAGAATAATTGGTTGCAGTTATATTCAGTGTTTTTCTATTAACTTCCTAATTGGATGTTATAGTACAGACAATGTTGGCTCATTCCATCATGGAGCTTCACCACTTGGACGTCAAGAGGACCTGGGTGGAGGGAAGGGTGGTGGTGGTGGTGGAGGTGTTGGGGTACAGTTCTTACTTGAGGGCCTCGGGGGGTAGCTTGGTCCCCGAGAGGTTGACGGAGCTGAGAGAGAAGGCGCTGCTGAAGAAGTGCTTGAACGACGGGGGCACGTCCTTACTTTTCCTACAGACAGACAGACAGACAGACAGACATAGACAGACACAAAGAGACAGATATCAGAGAGAGGCATAGACAGAGAGATCAGAGAGAGACAGAGACAGAGAGATCAGAGAGAGACAGAGAGATCAGAGTGAGATCCGAGAGAGAGAGCATTTTTAGCATTGTATTTGGGTGTTTTATCTATAACACAAAGGGATCTTGTAAAACACCAATCTATTCAGCAATGTAGAGTCAGCATCATACACTGAGTTTTAAATTGAATGTTTAATTGAACATCTTTCAAGTCAAATGTCCAAAGAGATTTAAATAGAGACCTGCGCCTCTCCTATAGACCCATAGCTTAGACTAAAATATATGATGCTTTAGCACAGAGCACCTCATGACATGGAAGAAAGTACCAGCCTCGTGCCCAGCGTGAATAACTTGTACTGCAAGTGCTCAACATGCGGTCCAACAGCAATACCCGACAAAGTGTGGGCGGTCAACCGAAACAAAACAACCCAAAACACAAACACAATCAATACAGACATTTGATTGGCTGATTAACCGATGGCAACACTGGCCTGCTTCTTCGCTGGGATCCCAGCAGACATGATAAAGGACACCACTACTGCTGCTCATCCCTCACCCCCCCTCCCCCCTTCCACTGGACAGCCTTACTCCCGGGGGACGGACTGTAAGCAGAGATAAGAGCTGGGGGGTACGCCACTACCGCACCCGGCCCATCTGTCACACACGTGGTCCCACGCACAAAGGCAGGCGCATTTATATGTCTAACGACACAGTAGTCAACACACACACACACAGACACACACACACACACACACACACAATACCCTCCCGTCCCAACGCACAAAGCCTAGCATTAGGCTGTTGTTGCACACCTTCACCAATAGATGGCGCACAGTACAACAGGCCCACTGGATGTATTGATGAGAGGAGAGGGGGTCAGCAGGTCAATATTAATGATCTGTACTAATCTGATTGTGGGTCATCTTTGAATTAGCCATTAACATTGTTTTGATTTTGGAACGGTCCAAATTGCTACATGTGGAAACTATTCTGTAGTTGCCGATATCAGCATTATAAACTGCCGGGTATTTAAAAAATAGGGAAAACGGTGAACTCAGCAAACTACATATCACAATGTCAGGGATCTAACTGTTCAAAGCAGCAAGAAATCAGCGGCATCAAAACCGATAAGGTCATATGACGCTAGTTAGTGGCTGAGGTCAACTTATTTTTTTAATGATGCAATGACCGCTTCAAATATTTGACTCGCTGCCATAGATAGCTTTAAAACAGATCTCTCCCTATGAGCTATGTGGAATCATACATTTGATGTGTACCAGGGAGTTGCACTTTGAGTGCCATTGACTCTGTTTATGGGCAGGGCAGGCATAAACCCATGTGAACACAGACTCCACACAGAAAGGCCTGGGTGGAAAGGCCTCAAACACAACCGTGGTGGCCGCGGTTGGCCTCAAACCGCGAGCTCTCTCACTGTGAGGCACAGGGCGAACCGCCAATTCACACCGCTGACTTACTACGTGCTCGAGGCAAGCTGTGAGCGTGTAATTTGTGAGAAATGTCAGAGCCATCCGTCAGTTATTACTCTTCATTGGCAGAACAACTTAGGCAGGGCTATGAGCAGGAAGAGGGAGGGGACGTTGATTGGTTTTAAAATGTGCTCTCTTCCGCTCTTTTCCGCTTCCTCCTCTTTACAACTCCCTACCTTGCTAGCCACAGAACCTTGAATGCTACGGCTTATATGCACTATCCATCGGTTACTGCCAGGTGCGTCTTTTCACCATTTCACAGCGTCTCTTCATGCCGCTCACCTGTGAGGGAAGACACTCTTGGACATGTTGAGGACGGCCAGGTGTTGGAGCGTCCCTCGCAGCAAAGCCGAGCAAACCTGCAACAGAGACGGGCCAGCATGATGCGTGTGCGTGTGTGTGCGCACGCCAGTGTGCGCGTGTGTGTGTGTATGCATGTATACGTGGGTTTGTCCAAACCAGACCCTGCCACAAGAAGCAGTAGCAGACATGGCTCGACTTCAGTTGTTGACGTTGAAAATGTACTGCATGTGATTACTAATAGCAGTTGGAGTAGGAGTACTAGTGTGCTCTGATGTCATCATTTTGTGACCAGACCTTCCTAGTATCGACCCTCAACTCTGTCGTATGTTGTAGTTACTGATTGGCTCCATATGGTTTAGTGCAGGGGTTGGCAACCCTAGGCACGCGTGCCACCACTGGCACGGGGCAGCATAATCATTGGCACACTTTTTATTTTTATTATTATTAAAAAAATTCACAGCACAATGCGGCAGCATAATCATTACTAATAGTTTTTTTGCACTTTATTCTGTTTTGGGCATTTCCTCCCAGTGCAAATATGTTTAAATTAGTTACAGATAGCAGTGTTCTGAAATGGGATCAATTAATAGTTTTTAAACCTATGTTGTGAATAATAGAGAAGAAAATATTTAAAATATTGATGCAAGTGGCCTGTATGCATCGCCTACACATGGTTTTGCAAAGCTGTACATGTCTTAAAGATATTGACTATATTGACTATATGGAAATAGCACAATTCCAGGTCTTCTGGAAATGTATTGTTGCTTAAGGCACAGTCTTTAACGAGAAAATGTCAAACTGGCACTGCATGTTGAAAAGGTTGCTGACCCCTGGATTAGTGTATGGGAGTGGGAACGGTTGCACATGAGCGAGAGAGAGATATAGAAACAGAAAGAAAGAAAGAAAGAAAGAAAGAAAGAAAGAAAGAAAGAAAGAAAGAAAGAAAGAAAGAAAGAAAGAAAGAAAGAAAGAAAGAAAGAAAGAGATGTGTATGTGTCAGAGTGATCGATTTGAATGCATGTGTGGGCAATCATGCATGTGAGCGGTTGAGAGAAAGAGAAAAAGGAAACGGAAGGATACATGCATGTGGATGCATGTGCGTGTGTTCGTAGGTGCGCATGTGTGTGTGCACATGTGTGTGCATGTATGATTTTATGAGCCAATCCATATCTCCCGTGACAGGCCTGACAGCTGGCTACGATGTCGGGCTAATCAATGTGGTGTATTTGGCTCCCAGACCCGTGTCGATACATCACATGCAGTATGCAGGGGCAGCAACACGACGACGTGATCGGATGTATAACAATAGAGGCCGATCACTAGAAAACATAGAGCCGTCTAGCTGCTGCTAGAACTCTATTTTGTTAGGCTGGTTTGACCGGTGGTCTGTAGAAATGCTTTTGCTTAGGAAGGATGTGGGGGTGGATTGGACTGTAATGACTCCAGTGTCTCAGACATATCGCATTTCTATGATAATACGTTTCATTAGACCTTAATCCCAGACTTTTTCCGAGGCTGACAATTGACTGGCTGCTCACCTGGTCCAATGCGCAGTCGGTGTTGGAGAGGTCCAGGGTGACCAGGCTGTTGGGCTGTGCCAGGAAGTGGTAGAAATGCTGCAAATGTGAACACAAACAGAATAGGAACAGGAGAACCATGAGAATCCATAAGCGACAGCACCAAACACTTTCTGGACTAGGGATCGACCGATATGGATTTCTTAGGGCCGATACCGAGACCGACTTTTTTTCATCAGCCTTAGCCGATAACCGATATGCCGATACCGATTTTCCTGAGCCAATATTTGGAGCCGATAATAACCTGGAAATCCAGAGTCCTCACGAGGGCACAATTTGAATTTGCTCAGAGAGTCACTCTGGGAACGAGCAATATACTTGCGTATATTCTGGGCCTCCCCTGGCCCAGAACATTAATCAATCACATCGATGTATCGATATAGGCGGGCCAAAAGCGTTGCTGTTTTACCGACCGGATACGGCAAGAGTTATCTATTGGTTAGCTCCACTTGTCTGCATACTTCACCCCTTGTATTATTTTGATTGGTCGTAGTGTTATCCAATGTGTGTTATCCAGTGATATTTTCAAAGGCATGCTTGGTGCCGCCCCTCGAGTTGGGCCATTTTCACTCGTTGCCAGACCCTAGAGCTTTCTAGATGTGGGTCTGGATTTCCAGGCTAAGCCTCCCTCAATTTACATCATAAAAGTGAAACAATGATGATAACAAATGTTACAATGTCTCAATTTAACAAAAATGAACATTTATCGAACTGTCTTTAAATCATGCCAAAAAAATGTAAATAATAAATGAAATAAAAAATCGTCCGATACTGAAAAAAATATTTGCCGATACCGATACACATAAAAAATGCAAATATCGGCCGATCACTAGTCTGGACAACAACCCCAAAAAAGTAGGGGGAATGAAGTGGATGTTACATCAGTCAAAGACATCACGTCATGTTTATACAGAGAAAGAGAAGGAGCATTCAGTGTCCGTCTATTCCAGACCTGAAGGCATTTCCTGCCAGCCGATTCCCCCGACATAGAGCCAACTCAATGACACAACACTTTGTCTGGACTTGCACCGCAGCCTCTGCGCTCAGGGAGGACAGGCCCAACGGTGAACTCTGGGTCAGTGAGTCCCACTGTCTGGTCCCTGTCCACCTTGTCAATGACCATGAGAAGCATGTGGACCATTCTAGCTCTGATCAATAGGACAACTGATGACCAGAGATGACCCAATGTTGGCCAGTTTTTGACAAAGAGTTTGTCGTACACTTATAGCTTCTATCTAAGGTGAACTCAAATCATAATGATATAGCATAAAAAAAACTTCTTTAAGTCATTTATTTTAAAGACGGATGGCGATGACAGTATCTTTTTACCTATGGGTGTCCTACACAGAGGGGGAAGGCGGTCACCTGACACTGTCAGTGGGGGAGAGTGACAGAATGATTGACTGCTATCTGAAAGAGCCAGCGCATGAGCGGTGCAGGCCATCCCCCACGTCCAGAGCCATGCTGCAGCTTCAGTCTCTGTCAGCGTCGATGACACTCACTCAGAACAGGGCCGAGCGGACAGGTGAAGGGATTGGGGGAGACGAGACGAGGGGTGCACCAGTATATGTGAGTGAGTGAGTGAGTGAGTGAGTGAGTGAGTGAGTGAGTGAGTGAGTGAGAGAGAGTGTGAGTGAGAGAGAGTGTGAGTAAGTGAGAGAGCAAGTGTGTGTGTGTGTGTGTTCGAGTGAGTGAGTGAGAGAGAGTGTGAGTGATTGAGAGGGCAAGTGTGTGTGTGTGTGTGTGTGTGTGTGTGTGTGTGTGTGTTCTCGAGTGAGTGAGTGAGTGAGTGAGTGAGTGAGTGAGTGAGTGAGTGAGTGAGTGAGTGAGTGAGTGAGTGAGTGAGTGAGTGAGTGAGTGAGTGAGTGAGTGAGTGAGTGAGTGAGTGAGTGAGAGAGTGAATGAATGAAAGAGTGTGTGCGCTTGTTCGTGAGTGAGTGAGTGAGTGCATGTGTGCGTGAGTGAGTGAGTGAGTGAGTGAATGAGTGAATGAATGAATGAGCGAGCGAATGAGTGTGTGAGCTTGTTTGTGTGTGTGAGTATGATCACCTGCATCTCGTCTCCTCTGAGGACATTCCCTGAAAGGTCCAGATGGACCAGGCTGCTGGGGATGGACGGGTTGGCACTCAGTGACTGGCAAAGGCTGTTCACCCCTACGGGACACGCACACGCACACACACACACACACACACACACACACACAGTGTTAGTATGTTGGCAGCGTCTTGCCGGTCCTGAGGATGTTTTGTCAGCTTGAAGGAGAGAGGAACTGAGGAAATGAAGACGGAGGAAAGGAAGGGCTCCGGGGCAGAGTTAATAAACGACATGCAAGAGACAGGGCCGATACAGTGCTATATACAGCCGCCTTCCCTACGCTCAGTGCCAGACAAGGGTCTTCTGAGGCACACTCAAGGCCATACTCATGTATGTATGTATACAGATATTTAAAAGCAAAGGAAATACACAAGTGTGTAAGCATCATTGTGTGCATGGAGAGAGCGAATGAGAGTGAGAGCGAAAGAGACTGACTGAGAGTGTGAGAAAGGGAAAGAGAGAAGAGAAAGAGAGAGAGAGAAAAAGAGAGAGAAGAGAAAGAGAGAGAAAGAGAGATAGAGCGAGAGATGCATTTGCGTGCA
Organism: Gadus chalcogrammus; assembly: GCF_026213295.1. Classification (NCBI taxonomy): domain Eukaryota; kingdom Metazoa; phylum Chordata; class Actinopteri; order Gadiformes; family Gadidae; genus Gadus; species Gadus chalcogrammus. The sequence goes on along the minus strand of NC_079422.1, from coordinate 17,111,523 downwards.
TGGCCTGCTTAATTAAGTCAGTCTTCATGGAGACATGGGATAGCAGTTTAAATCCACACTGATAAGCAGACAGTATTAGATTAGGGGGTCACTTCAGCCTGAGCGATGCGGCACATGCCCCAATCGGCGTGACAACACTCGCCTGCACAGTAAGTAGATACAAGAAAATCTTAAAAATGACAGCGCTGCATATAAGGAGCTCCATTGCATTGCTTTGAATGCCTTGCGTTGAGCTCTACCGCGTGTCCTGCACGTGAGCAGTGCTACGATGTTACACTTGACCAACTCTGTGGCCCCCCTTGCCCCACGGAACATAATTGTGGTGTTTTGATTGGCTGAGAGAGTCGGGGGGGGGGGGAGACATGTGTAAGAGTCACTCCCAAAATAACCGGATTGTCTACCATTGGCACGGATTCTAGACTAAATACTATTCACAGAAGCCAACCACAACTGAAACGGTGATGAGACGCAGGATAGCCTCTCCGTCTCGCTCGCTCCTCCGGCTCTTAATCTCAGTGTGCTGACATTCTGTACTAGCACAGTATCTTTTGTAGACACAAGGGCAGACATGAGGGGATTTTTTTCTTGTGATACAGGGGGAAAAAACCCACAGCAAAGACCAAAGGAATCCTTGTCGGGCAGTCGGGGAGAGAGAGCGGGATCAAACAATGCACCGTCTCTCATCTCATCCCTTTCTCATCCTTTATTTTCCCTCTTTGGGGGAAATTCTTTCTCTGCTTTTAACCCATCCGGGAGCCGGTGAACACATGGGGGCACACCAGAGCCCCGGAGCAGTGGGCAGCCGCAGTGCGGCGCCCGCGGAGCAGGTGGGGGTGACAGGTGCCTTGCTCAAGGGCACCACATCCACGGATGAGGACGTAGGAGAGTGCTGCACAACTACTCCCCCCGTCTACATTTTCTTCCTGCCTACCGGCCACCCTCCGGTTACCGGTCCAACTCGTTAACCAGTAGGCCACGGATGCCCCCCCTCTAGCACCTTGGAGAGCTGAGCAGACACGGGACGTCATGGGGGCACCAGGCGATTACCTTTGGGTGACAGGGAGGTTTTGGAGAAGTTCAAATGCTTGAGTCCAATCCGAAGTTTGGCAAACTGACCCCCCAGGGAGATGATACCTGCAGACAGACAGGAAGAGGAGGGAGAGAGGGACGGACGGACAGAAAGAGAGAGGACTTAACACGTTGTATACACAAAGTGTTTCCATTGGTCTCTTTGTCAGTCCCAGTAATATAAATTGAGCTACAATACACTGATTATTTTTAGGTATATCTCTCCATGAGTTCATGCTCCTGTGTAATCAATGGGTACTGCAATCATAAAGGTCTCACAAAATCGAGTGCGATAACTTATTTACTGAAAAGATGCACATTGCATTGGCGGACGGTAGGGCTGAACAGTTTGGGGAAATAATTTGATTGCGATTATTTTGACTAATATTGTGATTACGGTTTAATGTGCGATTTTTATAATTTACGAAGTTCCTTATGTTGTGTATTATTTCCTAAAAAATCAATCAATCATTCTTTAGTATGACCAGCACAACATTGGTCAACATAAAAACTGCCCTTTCCTTTAGGCCAGGCCGATGTGTTGAGATTAATTTATATTATAAACTTCTTTATTTAACTATTGAATTGTAAAATAAAATAAATGAATCGTACTGATTTCCAGTCAGTAACGGTAACAAATCTCTTCTTTTTTTTTATCGCAGCCTTTGCGATTTGCATATCGCGTTCTATTACAACGCGATTTCGATTTGAATTAGATTAATCGTTCAGCCCTAGCGGACGCCGGGCAGGAGAACAGAGTGTGGAGCGGGCCGGAGCGGGGCGCAGTACCTCGGTCCTCCAGCGGGTTGTTGGAGAGGTTGATGGTGGTGAGGGCTGAGTTGGGGTGGTGGGCCAGGGAAGATGCTAGCTTCTGGGCAAAGTCCCTGGATGGCATTTCAATGACTTGGTCATTATACATCAAAACTATAAGTATAACTATAAACAAACTATAATAGCAGATTAGCATCATTTGATTTGTTTCAATGAATGATACGGATAATATTTATAAATGTGCCCACACATATTGAACATAATATGGGATAACATAGTCACCACTTCCATGACTCCTAATGCCTCTGGCCTCAAAGAGCTAATTACATCTTCTGATGACGTGCATCACTCTAGTTAACTATTTTTACTCTGGTGTCTTTTTATTCATCCATCCATCCATAAAATGAGAGAGTGGCTTGGAGAAAAACATCTGCTTGCCACATGAGGTAAGGCCTCAGTAATTAGGCTATGTCATTTTGGCTTCAGCAGTCAGTATGACATAAACCCAGCGGTAAAACAGGGAGGTTAACGTTGGCCCAAATTTGCACGGACATTAAACATGAAGACTTGTATGGTTTCCTCCTCGTGTTTTCAGAGAAATCTTACGTTTTGAGTCCTGCGTTGTCCAGGACCAGCTCCTCTAGGCGGGCCGAACGAGACACCACCCGTAGGATCTGCTCACACACATCTGCAGACTGAACACACACATGCATGCAAACAGACATGCACACACACACACACCCGAAACAAAAAAATCGGTCCATTAGGCATCACCACATATCACGGGACAATCTGAGCCAGCAGTCCTTTATGGAAATAGGGAAGAGAGACAAGGGGAAATAAGGCATAACAATGACACTTCCTTTGCATTTTACCACCATCATTAGTTTCCACCAAGCATTATCGAATGTTGAATTTGCACCTAAAAACAACACACTCAGAAATATTTTTCCAAACTTTTTGAAATGCCTTTGAGTGCGTCAATTCAAAAACAGACAGACACGTCTACGTGGACTGGGTAACATGCTATCGGATTGCAAGACATACTGCAAGACATAAACAAACCTAAATCGACATAAAAAATATTACATGTAAGTGGCTGATAAATAACTAGTGTTTCTCATGTGTGATATTCTAGACTGCCTCAATATGGGTTAGCATATGCGCTAACAGACGGTTGGTTGTCTTGCTCTGAAGGCATTCCTCCCCTAGCCCGTCTGCCTGCCATTGTTTGTTCAAGTGCCAAGCAGAAATAAGGCTAAACATTTTCTTTCCATATGATGGTAAAAGAGAACATAGCTGAAATAGGGACATGGTAAGAGAGAGGGAGAGGGAAACAGAGAGACAGAGGCAGAGGGGGAGAGAAAGAGAGACATAGGGTAAAAGAAAGAGAGACAGAGGGTGAGAGAATTAGGGTGAGAAAGAAAGAGAGACAGAGGGTGAGAGAAAGAGAGAATGCAGGTGAGAGAAAAAGATTCAGAGGGTGAGACAAGCAGAGAGAGTGAGGGTGAGAGAAAGAGAGCAAGACAGGACGAGAGAGAGAGAGAGAGAGAGAGAGAGAGAGAGAGAGAGAGAGAGAGAGAGAGAGAGAGAACGAGAGAACGAGAGAACGAGAGAACGAGAGAGAGGGTGAGATAAAGAGAGAGACAGAGTGAGACAAGATGAGAGAGACAGGGTAAGAGAAAGAGAGAGACAGGACGAGAGAAAGAGAGGGACGGGGTGAGACAAGGAGAGAGAGTGTGAGAGAAAGCGCGAGACAGACAGAGGATTGCGAGCGTGAGCGAGAGAGACAGAGGGTAAGGGAGAACGGGCGAGGTAGAGACAGAGGTTGAATGAGAGAGAGAGTGAGAGAGAGAGCGAGGGAAAGAGAGGATATGAGTGACAGAGGGAGAGCAGACCCAGGCATATAAACAGGCCAAACAAAGAGGACACTATATTCCCATAAGCTGCCGTTCTGCTGGGGACAGCACAGCACAGCTCTGGGAGAGTCAGCCTCCATTGTACCGTGGAACCTCCAATTAACACCAGGCATTGTCTCATAGTGCTAATACCATGACCCTAACACGGTCACAGCACACATAAACCTGAATGAGTACACATAATCACAGAGACAGAGACAGAGACAGAGAGACAGAGAGAGAGAGAGAGAGAGAGAGAGAGAGAGAGAGAGAGAGAGAGAGAGAGAGAGAGAGAGAGAGAGACACACACATACATACCTCCCTGTGTGATGACCCGGCTAATGGCTAGGCTAGCTGAAAGGCTGGCCATCCAACTGATGAATGACCATATTTGAGATATTGGAGTCTTCAGCTTGCGTTTATTCATACAAAGATAGGTGACACTTCACCCAACACAATAATATTAAAAAACGAGATACCATTTTATTATTATTTTTTTTTTAAATTATAGCATCCGGTTTGGTTGTCTGGTTCCCTTAGAATATGTGAGATTAAAGATGGGATTGACTGGTTTATGGTTAAACCCTAACCCCGATACCACTGCATTTGACATGGCTCACTGCATGTGCTCACCCAACATGCAATCATAACAAGAGCTGGTAACTATAGCAACCCCTCCCAGAAACAAAGAGAATCCAAACTCTGTATCGAACATGGGAAAAAAAAAACTGACACACACACACACCGACACCGACACACCAAACTTAATTATTGAAATAGCCTGGGGATGCATTTTTAATACACCAAAACAAAGATGTGTGGGCGATTTTATGGCTATGTGGCACAGTCTCCAGTCTACTAATTCAGGAGCCATCTCTCTTGAGAGCCCATTAGCTGGCCATCCTATGCATTCCAGGACAGGCCAGGACGGTGAGTCAGAAGGGTTCAGACAGAGGAAACCGTTATTGTATCTGGGAATGAGGCAGAAGGAGGACGAGTCACCGCGACTGTGTGTGCCTGTACGTGTGCGTGTCTGTTGGGGAGTTGAAGTGTGTAGCAGGCTGGGTCATTGCACCCTGTTCTCTCTTCTGAATTAACTTGCAAGTTCATTAGACTGATAACAATAATAATAATAATAATAATAATAATAATAATAAGAAGAAGAAGAAGAAGAAGAAGAAGAAGAAGAAGAAGTCTATTTTAGTTTGTTTTTCAAAAACTCAAACGCTGTACCAGAATACCAGAAGCCTGTCAACAGGCCAGGCTTGTGGATCGATGGGGGGGTAGAGAGAGTCACACAGCTCTGAACAATATGGGAGGAAAGCCAGACATACAAACATTATAGATAGACAGCTAGACAAACACTGGGATGGTGAGATACTAGTGAAAATGAGATTTGAGCAGTGATGGTCTGTAGACTTATTAGAAACTGTGTGGGGCCAATGCCCTGTCTGAAATCATTCAGGGGGTCCAAGAGGAAGAGGAGGAGGGTGAGCACGGAGGAAGAGGAGGGGAATAAGGAAGAGGAGGTTAAGGAGGAAGGGTTAAACGGTGGACTGACCAGTTTATAGTCCTTGGTGGAGAGTTTGGTAAACCACTGGCTGAACTCCAGCACTGCTATTATGGCCACCATATCCCTGGGGAGGACAAGAGAGGGAGAGACAGACACAGAGACAGACAGACACAGAGACAGACAGACAGACAGACAGACAGACAGACAGACAGACAGACAGACAGACAGACAGACAGACAGACAGACAGACAGACAGACAGACAGACAGACAGACAGACAGACAGACAGACAGACAGACAGACAGACAGACAGACAGACAGACAGACAGACAGACAGACAGACAGAAAGAATAATGTTCAAGGTTATGCATTGTAACTAGGCAAACATCTGCATCACAGGTTGACTACATATCTTAGATATGCATAGATTGAGAAATGCATTCTGAAAAGATTTGCATTCATTGTGTCTGTTTTCTGACTCTCACACCACAAAGCTTTTCCCATGCCTTGATGTTGAATGGAACAGCATCAGCATGAGATGATTGCTCGTAGCATATTTACTTATTTTAAGTTTTAAGTTCATTCCTTTTCTCTTCAGATCTATTTCTTTGGATGGTCACCTGTTCTCCAGATGGCTGAAGTCCTGCAGGTTCAGCTCCCTGGAGTCCTGGCTCAGATAGATGGTGTCCACGTCCTGGGAGTGCAGAGCATCACGTCATACATCGTTGAACACTGCCCTGGGTCACTTTCTCATGTCAGCTCTCTTCTCAGTTCAAAACTTTTTTAAATTGTGAGCGACTAAACAACAAAACTTAACCAAAAACAAATGAGCCACTGTGATTGGAGTTCAATAGATATTTAAATTCTAAATCCAAATGATGATCCAAACTCTTATTCAAAATACACACACACACACACACACACACACACACACACACACACACACACACACACACACACACACACACACACACACACACACACACACACACACACACACACACACACACACACACACACACACACACACACACACACTCGCCCTCCCTTTTCCTCATTCCCGGACACATAAACGGTTTCCTCTGTCTGAAAACTGACAAAAGGCCAACATACTTCTCTTTAGAATAAATCATGAAACAAGTAAAAAGAAACAGGTAAAACTAAAAAACAACAACAAGCTAGAGATACTGACCCATTGCACTTCCTCTCGGTAGGGGAGTCCCAGCCAGTCACACACACACCTGTACATCTGGGAAAACCCACCTGGACACAGAGGACCCAGAGGGAGAGCTTCAGTAAGGTTGGGGGAACAAGGCACGAGAAGGCAAGTCACATCAAATACAATGAGCGTTCAAACGTGCAATCACAAATTCAGACTTTGTGATTGCCTTTTGTAATCATAACTAATATTGTTCCAATTCAAAGTTTTGTCGCTGAGATCGCTAAAGTGTCGCTTTAGACTGTGTGTAAGCAATCTTTATGCCTGTGAGACAGAAGCTTGAACGGATGTAAAATGCATTAAAAGCGGAATCTAAACCCTTTTAAAAACCTCAATTAAAAAAAAGCCACAATTTATATGTGGCACACATGTAGAAGTATGCTGTCAGCCACACACACACACACACACACACACACACACACACACACACACACACACACACACACACACACACACACACACACACACACACACACACACACACACACACACACACACACACACACACACACACACACACCGCAGGGTCCAGTGTCCACAGCCTGGTCGTCCCATAGTGCTTGCAGGGCAGTCAGCCTCTCCGGAGGCTCCATGGTGAGCTTCTTCATCACTTTGCTGGGATCAGAGAACACCAAGTCACCAACAAAAACCTCCAATACTAGCACACCCTGACTGCCCAACACCCACAAGCTTACTACAAATACAAACTCCAATCGACTTTTGCACTTTATTTCATAGCGCTTTGTCCCCCATCTCTGCACAGCCTGTGAGCATGTGGGGTTTGGCGTGAAACCTTGTGAATCAACGCCCTTTTCACGGAAGGAAACACACAGGTGTAGCTCATGACAAAGATATCCATCTGTTCCATTTACGTATGGCAGTGCACCAGTATAGAAACCAACTAGTCGAGCAGATAACAGAGAATTATAGGATTATAGGAAGAGGAAGTTACTTTACCCTTAAAATAAACAACCTCTGAAAACTGTATTAACTCAATCGTCTCATCAAATTCGGGTCATTCCTGTATTCAACATCCCCATTTACTTCCCATTCTCAGCGTAGAATGGTTTAATCCGTTTCACATCCTCATTGCGCGTGAAATTGAATTTAGCCATACACTTTAAATCGAAAAGACCAATAAAGAAGTGGTGTGTATTGTTAGGCAAAATACTGTAAGCTTTATCCATTCAGGTTCTATTGCCCTATGCACAATACACCCTGTCACAGTTGGAAAAACACAGAAGTAGCTGATAACATTATTTTGGGTGGGTCCGTTCGATTTAGTCATGGTGACACACACACACACACACACACACACACTACTGACCCGGGTGCTAGCCCAGGACATATCCTGAGCATGCAGTTTCCGATGTGACCCACGACCTCGTTGACCTCCTCCGTTGACAGGAGCTTCAGGGAGAAGGAGCCGCGCTCGTATTCCACGGAAAGCTACGGAGGCCGGAGACAAACAACAGATGACGTCATGTGGCCCATTCCCATTCCGTTACATAACTCACCAGGGGGCTGAGATCCAAAGCATTTGTTTTGAAGCCCTTTGAATATTCATTTATTTATTTATTTGAAGGACTGGAACATCATTTCAATGTACTTAATTGATAGAAATGCATAAATTCGGCGGACGCTTGGCTATAAGTAGGCATTGTTTGATCACACCTCAGCCCCTCGAAACAGACCCACACAGGCTGATTTCGCAATCAGTCAATGTATCCGTCTATCCCTCAATGAATACATCATCCATCCATTTATCTCGAGGACATTGGCTCATTTGATTTTAAATATGTCCTCGTTAAACCATTAGCATTCTCTAGAGTAGTGCAAGAAGGAAGATTGCAGCATACTATGGTGACACATGCTTTCTGTTTAGACTGGAATGACCCAAACAGGCCTTTAAAAACGTCCATGAGAGCACTTTGGCGGCTGATTGATAGTAGGACCATTGACCTCTCTGGGAGGAGAGATTTGGGCAGAGGCTGACCAGTAGAGACAGAATTCAGGATTATTACATTACATGGTGTACGGAGGTGAGATTCTGCAACCCGGCAGACACGGACGTCAAGTGTAGTTCGTCAGAGTCGAGTGCGGCCAAATGACGGGTGTGCAAAGACTTCCCGGATCATCATTCTTTTGATGTCTTTTATTAAAAGGCAGTGGCTCAAGGTGTCATTAAAGGGCAATAAATGTCAGGCTTTACGTTCTATTGTGTGTGTGTGTGTGTGTGTGTGTGTGTGTGTGTGTGTGTGTGTGTGTGTGTGTGTGTGTGTGTGTGTGTGTGTGTGTGTGTGTGTGTGTGTGTGTGTGTGTGTCAGTCCGTCCGTCCGTCAACCCCCTCATTGTGCAAGATGTGCCAATAAAGTCCAACCAAAGCATCCTGTGTGGCTCTAAAATCCACTTATGTGGAGTATCAGAATTAAATGATATGTGCACGACCAATTTAGAAATCCCACAAACCCCCGTTTTATTCTTCATATGATTGCGACCACGATCAATATGTAGTTCTGTTTTACAATAACATCAACAGCTTCACATCCCCTTGGTAACCAGTTGGAATAAGGGTGTGTTGAGGTCACGGGGACGGGTCTGGGGGGGGGGGGGGTCACTGACCTGTGTAGGCTTGTTACACGCGATGCCCTGGACCTCCAGGTAATTAAAGGCATGCTCCACCTGAAGAGAAGAGAGCACAGCTGTCATTAGGGAGCAGGGAGCTTCAAATACTGGCGAGCAGCGGTCACTGTGAATCACTGTCTGCACGGTGCAGGTCTGGCCGCCTGCTCTGGGAGAGCAACACACCGCCATCCAGACGTTTCCATTGGCTGGGTGGAACGGAAAGAAAGGAAGCTGTGATTACCTTTGTTGCCTGCACATTTTAACATAAAATAGAGATCAGAAGGGAGGAGAGAATAGCAGTTATGTGAGCTGCTATTGCAGTTTTTGCACGCATGTTATTAGCAAATAAACACAGTGTACGTCCCGTGTAGTTTAATGTACACAATGTGTGTGTGTCAGTGTTTGTGTGTGTGTGTCCCTGTGTGTGTATGTCCCTGTGTGTGTGTGTGTATGTCCCTGTGTGTGTGTGTGTATGTCCCTGTGTGTGTGTGTGTGTGTGTGTGTGTGTGTGTGTGTGTGTGTGTGTGTGTGTGTGTGTGTGTGTGTGTGTGTGTGTGTGTGTGTGTGTGTGTGTGTGTGTGTGTGTGTGTGTGTGTGTGCGTGCACGCGCACGCGCGCTTGGTATGCCTGAGGAACCATGTAAAAATAGGCATGTTCTATAATTAACAGGTTGGGAAGTCGTTCTGGCCTCTCAACATCTGTGTGGACTGCAGCATTGCTGAGTCACAGGCCTTAGTGTGTCCCCTCTGGACCACAAAGGAAACCTTGAGACGGATCCAAACGGACGCCACAGAAACGACATCCGTGTACTTTCCCAAAGATATTCATATTCTTGCAAGTGAAACAAATACACTATTTATATGCTTGCCCCACACACACGTGATCGTTGTGGGTTGTCCGATACCCATTTTGGTTTTGATACAAATTATTTGAGTGCCAATTTATTTCAAACTCCCCCCCCACACACCGCAAATCAAGATCTGGCCTTGTGTTTTCCCTCTTGATTCGAGAAGAGAGCATTTCAGGACAAAGGAAGCGAGGAGAAGTGGTCTGTCTGCAGCCGGCCTTCCTTAAAAGGAGAAAGACGGCACCGATGACGTACAGTAGGGAACTCACTCAACTCAGGCATCTGTATACCAATGTGTGGTAGACATGTATCTGCGCACGCACGCACGCACACACACACACACACACACACACACACACACACACACACACACACACACACACACACACACACACACACACACACACACACACACACACACACACACACACACACACAGAGGAGCTCATATAAACAGTGTGCTGAAAGGCAGGCTATGAAACAGGGCCAGATTATTCCAGGTGGGCACTGCTTCTAAGGGAATGGAACAGGGGCCAGGAGAAGATAAAAAGGCTGAAGGCAATCCGTCTCGGTGTATTGTCCAAGCCGTTTCTCTCCGTTGCGTGTTGCTTGCATATCAGGTTTATTGAAATTGGGATCTTTAACACCTTGTTCATGTCTGAAAATAGCATAATATAATCTCTCCAACTGTATAGCTCTCTAACACGCGCAGCCACACACACACACACACACACACACACACACACACACACACACACACACACACACACACACACACACACACACACACACACACACACACACACACACACACACACACACACACACACACACACCTGGCAGATCAACAAATAGGCCAAAGCAAGCAACAGATCACTTGTTTGACAGGCGTCCATCACCTTCGCTACCAGACTGTAGTGTAGACACCACCGGAGTAAACATGGCAGGCCCCTCACAAACCCAGTGGTGGTAGTGGGTCGGTAAGAGTAGACTGGGTGACTGATTCCAGAAATAATCAGCAGAGAGAACCCAAGTCTTAGAGTTTATTTTTAGCCAGTCTTCAACCCGCCCCCTTAGGACAACACTGAGTCAGAGTTGCCATGAGAGATGGAATAAGTCCGGCTCTCTGCTTATCATTCTAGAAACGGGGGAAAATGATGTAGCCATCGCAGCTGCTCCAGAGCCGGGCCGACCTACATGCTACTAAAATCCTGTCAGAATGATGTGGGCTGGTAGACAGGTGCCTGAGGAAAGACTACATTTATTTTTCTTTGATATTATTTCACTTTTTTCACAGGCAGCTTTGTAACACTTAAATAACAGATTGTAGATCAATATGGCTGCCGTCTTGCCCAGCCCTGGCACAACAAGAAGACGTAGTACAACCCTGCATCACGTGCACGGTCCTTGGCTGCCTGTCGGACAAAGACTTGGCGCGCGATGGAGAACTGGTGCTGCTTCGACACACTGCCTTGAGCTAGCCCAGAACCAGAAGGCTCCATGGCCGTGGCTGCATCACTGAGAGGAGGAGGAAGCCCAGGCTCGTTGGGCCACATCGAAGGCACTGAGTCCCCATCAGCGTGCAGTGCACAATCTTAAAGGTTGTATCAGCGATTCTAGGCCGATACATAAACTAATAAATCACATTCATCGGATCTTCCCTCACGATCCGCTAGCTGCCCGCCCCATAAGCAGGCCGTCAAAAAATCATATCTCTGTAGGCAGCCTAGTATGCTCCGAGACAAACAAATGGTACTATCGCCCACTCAAAACCAAAATAAATAGTATTCCAACCAATCACCGTCAAGGGGCGTGTGTTCATGATAGTTTTTACTGGATGCACGAACACGGTAGGGAGGGGCGAGCTGGCTCTGTTTGTTTGGGATCTCGATTCAAATACCAACGGAAGTGACGTCCCCCAACATTGCTGATACATCCTTCAAGGCAGAGGTTCACTTGAGGCCTTCTGGGCAACTGGGTCGGAATTAGTGAGACAACCAGGGAGAGAATCGTTGATTTAATTTCTGCAGAGGAATGCAGTAGTATTATTGAAGCAACTATCTGATCATCTGGCTGGAGTAGTTGTAGTGCAGTATGCTTCCTCCGTGTCGATTTAAGAACCAAGAAGATACTTAAAACAGCACTGAAGGATGGAAACCCACAATAAAGTGCATTTATGAACTTTTTTTGGAGATTTAAACCTTGATAAGAAATATATGAGATATAAATTAACAATGTGGTTGTCATCCAGTAAGGGGAAATAACAACATGTTTAAGCCCTAGCCAATGGCCTCTTGGCAGCATCGGGGGGGGAACTTTTAGAAGCGTTTAGAAGGTACGGTTTAGAACCAATATGACTGCTCGGTGCATAACGCCCGTGGCTACTATCATGCAGAGGTGACTGGGAGCAACCAAAATGCCAAAGTAATTGCATTGCTCACCCAGTGGTCCATTTGCCATCTGTCATTTAACGGTACAGTTCCAGTTCCTTTTTCCATCCTAAATATAGTTGATGATCAAATGTAACTGATAAAAAGTATCATGACTGCTTAAGCAGAGAAGTTTTTATATAACTGCTTCATCAAGAATGATGGTGTGTAATGAAATCAACCATGAATTAATGAATGAAGATAAGACAGAAAAACATCAAAGCGTAGAAGAGGAGAAAGGAGGGCATTTTATGGATAAAAGTCATATAAGACTCAAATGAAAATACCAAAAAAGAAAAGGGAGGTAAAAACAAGCAGTTTGCGTGCGTGTGCGTGTGCGTGTGCGCGTGTGTGTGTGTGTGTGTATGTGTGTGTGTGTATGTGTGTGTGAGAGAGGGAGGGGGAGTTAATGAAGGAAGGGAGGGAGGGAGAAAGGAAGGTAGTGATCAGGAAGGAATGACATCATGTGGAGTGTGATAACAGGAATGACTTAATAACATGGAGGGGAGGGGGGAAAAGGTGACTAGCTAATCTGGCTCAGCAGACACGGGCATGAGGTGAACTGCAGAACAACAGAGGGGGGACTGTGTAGGACCTTCACCCGGTCAGAGCCCTGGGTGTGTTTGTGATGCCTGCATCGTTCTCTCCTACAGCCAGACTACACCCCTTATCTCTTTATAGTCAGGGTCAGACTATGATTCACAATACCCAGACGCAACCATCAAAATGTTTTTTTTTTACCAACATTCCTATGCGACTGAGGGTACAACAATGAGAGGGCTCGTATCTTAGTTTGACTTGGTTTCTTATTTAAGCCATTTTCTAACATACTTTAAACTACTCCTTTCAACAGTTTTCTGGTTCACCTGTCAAAGGGGAGTGGTCTCAATGCAAACCACTGTCCATAACACCTGGACCGGGTTGATGGGCCATACCAACAACATGAGGAGTGTGGGGGGAGTTTAACCTTTGACATCCTTTGTTGCAAAACAATCCAGGGTGGGTCTTCCTTATTTGGTTTAGCCGGTTTCTTGGTTTGGTTTGGCCGGCCTGTATAAATAGTATACCCCATTGAATGAATACACCACTAAACACGAAATACGGCTTCTTAACAATCCAATTGAGAACAAAACCTGAACAAAAGAAGACAAAAAATTATGGAAGGAATAGACAAAAGGATGGGTGGATAACATCTGGTGGAGTCGATGTAAATACGTATGGAATCCTCCTGCTGGTAGAGGTGATAATAAAGGGGCTTGTAAAGCTAATGATAGTGGCGTCATTGCCCCTGACAGCGCTAACCATGCACATCTGTGCTGCTGTTGCAGACAAAACAGCAGCTTCTTAACTGGCTTTGTAATGACATGAAATATACACACACACACACACACACACACACAGGCGCCGATAAGATCCACAAACACCTAAACACAGCTTACCCTTTGTTTGACTCAGTTTGCTCTCCCGGTACACAGAAGTTATTAAACCATACCCGCAAAGAGTAAAATGTATTAAAGGTACACAAAAAGAGATCAATGCATGCAACTCATGGGGACTGATTATCCAAAGATGAGCTGGAGAACTATTCCTGGTTTCCCCAGTAAAAGGTCAGTATCTCATACCGACAGGGAGTATGCCTCTAGTTTGTCTGCATGACTCGATGAACACAATACACTAATAGTGTGTGTATGGGGAGCTGGCCTTACCTTGGCAGGGATACGTGCTGTCAGGAGGTAGGCTCTCTGGGACGATAATGCCTGAGAAAGGAGAAAAAAAGAGAGACAAGACATGAGTCACCAATAACCATGTTTGTCTCGGCAGGTATGCACAAAACAGAAAGAAGACACCCAACACACACAGCCTCTCAGTGCGGGATCACTGAGATCAAACGTCAACTGGTAGACGAAGCCGTCACAACAAAGCGGTAGGGATAGCAGAACCATCACAACCAAACTTTGCTTGAAAATCCTTCTTTGACATAAGGGAAATACCCCCTGAACAAAAAACACTAAAGGCATCAAGGTCTGGAATCAACAACCACACGGGAGAAAGGGGAGAATACAGTCGTTTAAAACAGGTCTGGAGGTGTGGAGGTGGATGAGGGATCGCTCTGCACACAGGCAGCCGGGCTCTGCGATGCGGCAGGGTCTTGACGTGATGGAGAAGGACAGGCAGTCTTCGCTGACCCCAGACAACCTTTCCTGAAGAGGAAGCAGGCGCTACTAGTGCTGGGCTAACCTCTCACATACACACCCACCACAACCACCCACCCCCGTCACTAATCCTCCATCTCTTCCATTTCCCTCTCCATCCACGTGAACAACATGTGATCCCGGACCATGCAGTCAATCATAGATTCCCACAGAGGGAGGATTTCTCTATTGACGCCTGACTAGTGGACAGACATTTTTTTACAACAACATCGTAACTATGTTTGAAGCGATGTCCTGAACGTAATGAATGCCCGAAAAAGACGGCATCGCATCAGGTTTTAAAATGTTTGGAAGACTGAAAACCACTTCTTGTTTACATGGAATGGAAACAAAGTGACGTCCCTAACGTACAGTCCATGGAGCTTTTGAGTGGTCCACAGGACACAACCACCCACCCACTAATACAGCCATAGCATTCCACTAGAATATGAAGTGTTTTCAATGCGTAAGTGTAATGTTGTTTTATCGCTACATCAAGACTAGCTCCAGGAGTAAAGCTTTTGCACAGACAGATATATCTGTGTGCCTTCACTACGAGACTGACGTATGTGTAAAGGGTATAAATGAGGTATGAGGGAGACTGAGACCGTAATGGGACCCAATTTAGGCACCTTTCAACACCTCAAGGCATTCAAAGGAATTGAGTGTCGTTTATCAAATCAGCAACTCCCTGAGCTTCTCCTCTTCAGAATCAGGTTGCATCCGAATATTGCGATCTGAGATTGAACCTAATTGTCTATTAGGCCTCTGCTGCCACGAATATGACTGGAATATGAAGACATTCTGCTGCTGTGAGCCGGCATTTCTGCATTCACCTTTCAAAGTCTGACTGAAAGAGTTCACAGTCAGGAACACACTCAAACATTGACATCATTTTAACTACACGGGTCACAAAGAACATTTCTGTTTCTTACTCAGGAGATGCGCGGTGTGATTTCATTGGCGTCACATGAAACCAATGAACAGGAAAACCAACACGGCATGGTTCACCAGCACCCCCCCCCCCCCATCTATGAATGAACTTGGTTCAGCCCACCTCTTGTGGTTCGCTCCATCTGCGCTTTGGTGCAGCAGTGCCAACTGACGAAAGGTCTAAGTCCAGGCACATTATGATTTAAAAAAATAACTTCCCGCAGGCTTCTCTTTTGTATCCAGACCAGGCAATATGCCTGAAAACTCTACAACGCTTAATAAACACTTTTTTCCCTGTATCCTTCTCCCTCCTCCACTCAGTGTGATGTTTTACTTGGCCGTTTGACCCCTCGGTTGATTTGAAGCCCAAAAGCTGGTGTACAAGCCAACCTCCCAGCTTAAACGGTCCTGCGCCAATGCAGCACCATAAGGACCAATCAGAGGGCAGTATCCCCAGATGGTAGGGACACTACAATGTGTCTGCATGACCAGAGGGACCATCTGTTATGTGCCCTCTCTCCACACACACACACACACACACACACACACACACACACACACACACACACACACACACACACACACACACACACACACACACACACACACACACACACACACACACACGTGATTACTTTGTTCACAACATGATGTATCCTCCACATTAGATTTTCCTTCTTATCTTATTCAGTCAACATACACACATACACACACACACAAACTCAAAGCATTGACAGGTCCTCAAACAACTTGCAGGCCCTGGGCTCCATAAAACATACACCTCCATACGCACCAAAAGGAAACATGAAAGACGTGATCTATTGGACTTCAGCACTGCCTCAGAATGCCAATGAGTTTCCACTGAGCCTATCCAAACACAGAGGAGACACTGTCTGACAAACATCCCACAGAGCACTGGCTTGTCGTTCCTCTCTCTCATAAACATCAACCGGCCCTTGCCAAGAGCAAAGTAACACTGAAAACGGGATTTGTAGCATAAAAACTGCATAAAAACCTGTAGAAAATAGAACAATTCTTGGTTTTAGAAAATGTAATAAAAGTTGAGGAAGATACATTGTTATTTATTATCAACAATTTTTGTTATTAATCAACATCTGCATGCACATGTACCATGCCATTGTGTCAAATTATATATCCGAGATGATATTTTGCGATATAATATTGAATAAGCCACGCATAACAGGAAATAAAAAAGGTCTCTTTCTGATCCACCGCAGAATATGCTGAGGCAGATGTCCTACCGGTGCCCGCGTTGACTCAGCACACTGTAAATTGAGCCCGTTACTGTTACGGCAGCAAGAACACATCAATTCATGTGTTTCAAGAGATGACGGGGACGGGGACAGGGGGGGGGGGTTACCTCTTTGAGGGCCTCTTTCTTTGTGGGCTACAAAAATTACATCCATTTTGAACATCATTACATTAGCATGTGAGGGTTTTACTACAGTCCAATTCAAGCTCAAGTTAGGTTTAACTGATGATAATAATGCCTCGTGGTCCAAACTGCTCCTACTGGCGCATCAAAAAAGGCGCAGCGTTAATATGACAGAGCAACTATTAATAGCCCAGCGCTGAACACAGTGGTCCATGCAGGACATTCCAGGCCGCGAGACTGTGTCACCAACACTGGGGGGTTATTACATAACAGCTTTTAACGCTGTGCGTGTGTACGTTAGAATCATGATTTACGACACAGGGGTGTGTGCGTGTGTGCATAGATGAGGCTCGTTAACCCTGTTGCTGTTGACATAGGAGCCATATAAGTCAAGCCTGTGTGTGTGTGTGAGATGGAGTTTTCGAACAAGGAAGCGGGAGAAAGAGAGGGAAATAAAATGTGGGGAGAGTGGTGGGGCAGTATAAAGACTGCGCAGGTGGGGGGAGGTGGGCAACTTTAATATAATCTAAGTGCTTCTTCACCGGATTGCAAGCCAACTTTTAAATCCAATCAGTGGAGCATATCTGAGAGAGAGAGAGAGAGAGAGAGAGAGAGAGAGAGAGAGAGAGAGAGAGAGAGAGAGAGAGAGAGAGAGAGAGAGAGAGAGAGAGAGAGAGAGAGAACATTCCGAGCCAAATTCTAGGCTTGCAGAACAGGACCCTGCGATCTCAGCTTTTAACAAGCCGCGTCAACCAGTTTCCACGCCACACATGACCACGCACAAACACAAATTGATATCCTATCCTTGTCCTCAAAAACACAAACAGAGAGAGACCATGAAAGAAAATCAAATACTTTATATAACATACATGTATCTGATAAAATGGTGGTTTAATGAACGCTCGTTTTGTTTATTTACCCACATTTATATTGAATTATTGCATACTTATAATCGTAACTGTTGACAAATTCCAAATGTAACAAGTGAAATAAATGTCTGCAGTGCATTGCCTCTGAGCCCGCACAGTCGGAGAGCGACTATGACAGCTCTGACAGCTGTAGCTCATCATTTGAATGAGTCTCGCTGGGCAAGCTCGCCGTCAGTCTGGAGACCGACGCACACACACAGCAGCACGTATCAAATGTGGACGAGGCGTGCTGCGCCATGTGCACGTTACATGTGCTCAGTCCCAGGGCATGTGTTGGACTGTACGTCAGACTCTTCCTGCATGCTGTGCAGGAGAGACCGAGATAAAGAAAAAGAGAGATTGCAGCTACGTTGCAGTGAGTCATGCCTACGGACTACGGAGAGATGGGTAACGAACATTTCTGTTGTTTTTCCTTTGTCTCATTTCTAAACTGCTCAACTGTTTGCTTCCCATGCCAATAAAGCTCTTTTGAATCGAACCGACGAGAGACGGAGACAGGGCAGCCCCGGCCATGGTGTACTGGAATGATAAGACGATGAAGTAGTCTAACGGGCTGCTGCAGGAGACAGCTATGGAGGGAAAATTGATACGGCAAGGGGATTGGCGTTCTCTGAGGGCGAGAAGAACCGCACAACACTAAAACTCTTGTCTGGCAGAGCTTTTTATCTGTATTTTTGGCCAAAGCAGGACGTTTGCTGACAAGTGCAACCGAGGGTGGCTGGTGTGATCTGGTGCATCTCCTCCCTGGGCCAACATAAACACTGTGGTGCTGAATCATTCCCACGTCTGTGTGTCTGTCGGACCTGCTGCTTCCCATACCTCCGGCTCTTTGGCAACTGGAAGACTTTATTCAACAGGCTCAACCCTTTTTCCTGAGGTTCACAATATTTCATATTTTACCCTGCCGTGTCTCTGCATGACGATAAAAAACGTTAGGGGTTCCCTTACTGAATAACAAATCCAAAAAAAGACTCCCCAAAATGACATTGAATTAGTAATCATATACATACACTATGACAAGTGATTAGAATATGTGAATATACTTGTATTCTATTTTGCCCATAGAACCATTACACCAAGGCAATAAAAACACGAAACACAGCCACGGTTTACAATCCATCATGCAATCTGGCTGTCAGCATCATGAATCAGTCTGCAAGGACCTGGGCAGACAAGGAAAAACAGATAAAAGTGAAAAATGATGGAGGCTTTCATTTCCTTTTATGGTCTCTCTGTAGTCATTATGTTTTATGCTGGGTACGAGCATGGCTGGGGGTAACAAAGGGAGCCAAGAGATGCTTCTTCCTGAAGCCATCCGATTGGCTGTTTCCATCGGACCACTACTGCAGCGCAGACACAGGCAGGATTACATGATCTTCGGTGGTCTAATGACATTACACGCACACACCTTGTTGTGTGTGTGTGTGCGTTGGTGTAGGCAGCATGTTTTTGTCATGTGCTCAATAATGTATGCGCAACATTAGCATGCTGAGCTTGGTCGACCATGCTAAATGGGGAAAAATGTTTCAGGTAATGGGAGACGTTGGCGTCAATGGGGACAGAATGAATGCTGCAAATTATTCAATACTTGTTGACACAAGGCATGGTGACAATTTTTTTTTTTGATAAATTGACAATTGTTCTAGAGGTTCAAAAACATCAATAGGTATAAACAAAAATCCACAGAGAGGAAATGGCACTTGCAAAAATGAGACAAAGAAAACGGTGAATGAACACGTTTTATTATTATAGTACAATAAAAATGTAAATCGCAATTATAAATTCATTCACTTAAAGAATACATATTTCGGTCTACCGGTGTAACATATCACTACAGCTTTCGGGGAAACAAATAGGCCTAAATACTGCGATGAGGTCTCGTGCAGACAGCGGATGAGCCGTGGCTTCAAAGGGCCAGGCATGCAGATTAATGGACAACACGTTTTAGATTAAGATTATAGCAAATCTGTCAGAATGCCAGCCAGCACCCCCTCCCGTTCCCCAGCCTTCCACTCGTATCACAGTGTTGTCATGAACCACGTCAGGGTTGGTTAGCATAGCACTATGCCTCGAGGGCTCCTACTTAGAACACTGATAAACCATGTGGGTATGCGCGTGTGTTTGTGTGTGTTTGTGTGTCTGTGTGCACGTGTGTGTGTGTTTGTGTGCATGCGTGTGTGTGTGGACCACTGTGAGCGCAAAATACTGTGCGTGTGTGTGCGTACACGCTTGTGTTTATGTGCAGTACGATTGATAAGTTATTCAATGCATGCTAGCTGCGATTAGTGTGTGATTTGTGTGCGTGCGCCAAGGTTTACAACTAAGTAGGCTATCTCCAGAGACCATGGGATGTGTGTGTGTGAGAAACAGACACAGAGAGAGAGAAAATGGGAGTGCGTAGGAGGAACAGAGGGGGAGGGGACAGACAGTGTGTGTGTGTGTTTGTGTGCGTGTGTGTGTGTGTCCGTGTGTCCCATTCCATTTCCTCCAGAGGGGGCAGATAACAGATATCAGTCTCAGCATGTCGTCCACCACACTGCTTTCTCACACACCGTGTGGAGTACAGACCCAGCTACGGGTCTCAAAGACAATTAACGAAAGCTGTTTTATCCCTGAAGAATTGTAGACTTTTAATGGTAATTAAACACCTTGTGGTACAATAAAAGTATGAGACAATCACACATTCCAGACCCTGGAATAGTATTCATCTATCCAATAGCAGCAGAAAGAGAGTTGTTTTTTCTTTATTGAGAATATCCTTGACATAGGAACTCCAATTTCGCTTCACATACGGTAGATACAGTAATACCACGAATGACATCAAGAAAAACCATTGGAGGTTCATCATTGTTTTCCGGCCAAAACAAAACGCTATACACTCCGATGTCATTAACTTTACTTTGATGGTCAATGTAATCCGAAGGTCATTAGTGGATGTTGTGTTAATGTCAAACCTTAATGGTTATCTTGGCACTATATTACGGCTTAATTGTCTTACAACAAACACAGTGAACGACCTCTGACGGGGTCACAGATGTGGCTACCACCCTCCGAAGTGACCCGTACCCTGACCGATTACGTCACTCCCATAAACTCAACCACTCTGATTGGTTCTTCGGTGCTTAATCTGTCCTGGGAGAGTCTTGTCGGAGTAGGGTATTGTGGCTTTGGTAATGATATGCTAGGCATTGCTCGCTGTAACAAAATCCATATTCAGCCGATCTGTGGGTAACGGGGGCCAGCGAACACCGAGCTTGTCATGCTTGGGCGGGACTGTGAGGAGACAAGAGGGGAGGTGACGAGAGGGGAAGGCTGGAGGAGAGGAGAAGGGGAGGAAGAGAGGAGAGGAGAAGAGAAGGGTTGAGGGGGGAGGAGGTGAGAGCAGAAGGGTGGTGGGAGGAGGAGAGGAGACGAGGGGACAAGGTTGGATGAAGGAGGAGAGGAGATGAGAGGGGGGCGGGTGGAGGGGGGAGGAGAGGAGGTGAGAGGAGACGGGGGAATGGGGGAGGAGAGGAGAAGGGGGAGGGGGAAGGAGAGGGGAGATGTGTGGAGGGGGAGGAGGGGAGAAGGAGGCAGGAGAGGAGATGAAAGGGGAGAAGAGTGGAGGAGGGGGAGGAGGAGAGGAGAGGAGAAGGGTGAAGGGGGGAGGAGAGGAGAGGAGAAGGGGGGAGGGAGGGGAGACGATAGAAGAAGGGTGGAGGGGGAGGAGAGGAGAGGAGAAGGGTGGAGGGGGGAGGAGAGGAGAGGAGAAGGGTGGAGGGAGGGGAGACGATAGAAGAAGGGTGGAGGGGGAGGAGAGGAGAGGAGAAGGGTGGAGGGGAGAGGAGAGGAGAAGTGGGGAGGGAGGGGAGACGATAGAAGAAGGGTGGAGGGGGAGGAGAGGAGAGGAGAAGGGTGGAGGGGGGAGGAGAGGAGAGGAGAAGGGTGGAGGGAGGGGAGACGATAGCAGAAGGGTGGAGGGGGAGGAGAGGAGAGGAGAAGGGTGGAGGGGAGGAGATGTGAGGAGAGAAAAGGCGAAAAGAGAGCGGAGGGGAGAACAGAGGAGAGGAAACACAAGGATAGAAGAGGAAGGACTAATAGAGTGTGAAGCTGAAGGAGTTGGGCTGGGTAGCGTAATAAGCATGTACAACCCACTGCATTTATCCTGACAGAGACCACAAAACCCAATGCTCCCACCACACACACACACACACACACACACACACACACACACACACACACACACACACACACACACACACACACACACACACACACACACACACACACACACACACACACACACACACACACACACACACACACACACACACACACACACACACAGGATTGCAGCCAGTAGGCCAGAACATGGAGATAAGCCCCAGCAGCTAGCATTAAGGTCATTACAGTCACAACGTGAAGGCCAGGGAAGCACAATGTGCACAGGACCTCTAAGAGTCTCATACTCCAGTCAAAGTAGTTTCTTAAAATGGAACATGTATTAAAAGAAAGCTCTAGAAGAGAGTTGGGTCTCTCAGAGGGGTCCTTGGTATTCAATGTCCATGTGTCTAGAACAGACGTGCACCAACAAACAGCTTCTAACTCAAGGAATGTTTGGATATTGTTTTGCAGATAACATGGCACTCGTAAGGTCATTGTAGTGACTTGTTGACACACACACACACACACACACACACACACACACACACACACACACACACACACACACACACACACACACACACACACACACACACACACACACACACACACACACACACACACACACACACACACACACACTTTTCATTTCCAACAATAATTGTACAATAACAATGCAAGTACTTGAAATATGTGTTGAAAGGACCTGAATTTCATAAAACATTGAACAAACATTGCTCTGTATTGTGAGGAGTTTCAACCCTGGCCTCACTGTTGTGAAGTGAGATCAAGATAAGGATGTTTAGGTCGTTCACACTACAGAAGAACGGAGGAGAGGAGAACAGAATAGATGTTTTGATGTACGACTTGACAGCAATATTCTTGTTTGTTGTTGGGGTTTGGCGAGGGATGACATCAACAACGATTCTTGACGTATAATATAGCACTTTATCAATGATCACACAGCAGGAATGACAGATGTCAGTAAGTAAATCAATGTGGTTTGTGGTGTATATCTAACCGCCAGAGAATATGCTGATTCTGGTTCACCAAAGCTCAGCTTATTACTTCATTTTAAAGTATTTTTGAAAATGTTCCTGTATTGTGTTACTGGCTAAAAGTATAACTTTAAGTGCCTCTGCTAATCACCCCTCGGGGACAAATCAAGCCTTTTGATTAAATGATAACGTCATCCGGCCGTAAAAAAAAGGGACAAGCTGGGAGTCCAGAGTTGAAAGAACAACAGTGAATGGGGGAATTCGTCAGAGGTAAAGTAATGTTTGACTAATTCTATTGCTAATGGATGTTTAAGTGAAGACAGGAGAGGCGGCAACGATGGTTTCATCACCCAGGCTGGTATGCTGCTTGCCTCCCTTGAGTTACAAGTGAGTCCTTTATAAATAGACAATCAAAACAGCAAGTGTGCAACAGCATTACTAAAACAGCCTCTGGAGGCCATCTGACATTATGTTTCTTCCCGCTTGGTCTGGCCACGGTCCCATTTAGAAGCCTTTTCTTAAAACGTTGACCGGATTCAGCTAGAGTCGAAGAGACCACAAGCCCTTCCTGATCGGATGGAGTTTTTTAAACATATTTTAGATAAAGAGTTGAGGGGAATGCAAAACACTGGGAAAAGTATTGTTTATGTCATGTTTATGTCACCTTTATCGTCTTCTTGATTGTGGTGTTGGGGCAACACTTGGATTAGCACACAGCAATAAAACATGTGTGCTAATGTTCGGTTCTGGCAGGAAGTTCAACAGTGAGAAAAGGCCTGACCTCTCTTTCTAGTCACAGATTTTTTGGGGGGGTTTCAGACAGGAGCATGTGGCACAGATATATGTCATTCTGAAATGGGTTTCGGGTGGTGCTTAACAATTAAATGAAGATTGTATTAATTGGATCGATGTACCAAGAGCCTTGGTTCATTTCCTCAACCCTATAGACTTGATCCTCAAAGAGAGACCCACCCACCCACTTCTGGCCGGGTTTCTGACTCAAACAAGGCAACCAGCCTTTTGTAACACATTAACAGACACGTGACACAGCAGTCAGTCTAAAAGGGCTGCAAACGATTTTGCTGCTCATTTAACTGCAGACGATTCACCGACAGCTTCCCCTGCTCCACCCGGGATCAAAAGATTAATTCCATCGATAAGCTCCGTAAAAAAACGGATCCCAGCGGACCTGCCAAAAACCATTATAATCACCATGGCCGAGTCGAAGCAGTCTGTACTTTGTGTCTCCCAACTGCATCCCGACTTGTGACTTGTAGATGTGCGATGGATTGTGCAAAAACGCAAACGGAGCTACGCCGAAAATACCAATGTGCCTGCGATCAACCGACTTTCTCCCTCTGTCTAACTCGCTCCATCTAGATCTCTCTGGATTCCCTCTTATCCGCTTCCCCGGAGCGTATTTAACGGACTGATGTTGTTATCTCAAATTCCTTCATCCGTCCGTTTTCAAATGGGGGAGTGCGAGTGATGGGACTTTGAGGTTTTAGAGAGCTCTGGAGGGGGCCCCGGGCCCTGGAGTCACGCTCTGCCTGCCAGAGTGCACATTGAAGAGTAGCGGTAGGGGGGGGGGGGTTAGGGTAAGTCTGAAGACTGAAGAAACCATATAAACAGTGCATGCTGCCTAGCCAATCCATTGTTCTTCCCAGTCTGACGGTGGTAGACTGGGAGAGGGGGCTGACTAATGTACACCATATCCGGTGCACTCCGGCCCCTCCTACACACCGAAACATAACTTCCGGTCTCTTCCTTCACACAAGTCGTGTACGTCAGTTGACACTTGACAGTCCCCGGAGCGAGGAGAATAAGAACATGACAAGGAGAGGACAACAACAAATACAAGGACAATAAAAAGTTTTTTGACGAATCATATGACAAAGCAATATTGAAAACATGCAACGGAAATGAATAAACCTTTATCGGGAGTCTCGCCCTATCTCTCGCTGAGCACGCACATTTGAGGCATCCTGTTCCTGGCGTTCCGTCTTGAGATGGGGATGCCTGGGAATAAGGTTACTGTCTGACCAAGAGCAGAAGGACATCGATAAGGGTTGGGCTCAGTTCTACTTCCTAACTTAATGAAAGCCTCTGCTTCGGATGGTAGGCTCTAAGCTGTCATGAAAGTCCGGCGAGTTGGAACACACACTGACTCTGAAGAAGTCCGGCAGCCAATAGGATCCCTGGTTTAACACTTCATTGGCTCAAAGTCTCTTCAATCAAAAGCCAAGGAGTCCTACGAGCAGTACTGAAATAAACTGGAAATGGCTATCCAGCCGGTACTGGATGGTCATCCTTTTCATAGAAAATATTGAATACCGTGTTGTAGCATAAAGAAATGTTAAATAATTCAGCTTTAACTAACGTGCGTGTTAATTAAAAAAAAAATAGAATACAAGTTAAAAGGTCATGTGTGCGCGTGTGTGTGTATTTTTCTACCACGCAATTGTCCCTCTATCAAATCCCCAGACGAGAGTAATACACAATTAGTGTGTTACTTAAATTAATCACTCTATACTTTTATAATTGAGTCACAGAGGAACTGTACGGTCGTTGGCTGTAAATATAGATAGCAGCAATTTCTACTGCAGCAATAAGGGCTTATTGGTGAAGTCCTGACAAGCATTAAAAAGACAGACGCTACAAAAGACAGACAACTGATGTTACAACATCACTGCCATCGAATCACCCAAAGCAATGTCAGGACAGAACTGTAGTGCCCAATAACATTAGGACCTAGCATTGATTCAAGTATGAAAACATTGTCTCTGTGTAAGGTCATGCACAATTTATGCGTTTGTTTCATCGTTGTCAGATTCTGAATCATGTTATTTCCCCTTTCAACAACTCCATAAATCTCACCATCTCTGTCCCTCACAGACGCACAATAGTTCATTTGTTGGGCTGGAGTTTGCGTGTTGGCGTCGCTGCGTCATCCATTCGCTCGCAGCTTGAATGGAATTTCTACTACAGCCATTAATCTGCTAGAAGCATTTAGGTCCTTGAACTGATTGTACCAAACTCCTACATGTGCACATTACTGTACCAGAGTGTTTGTGTGAGAGACAGTGTGTGTGTGTGTGTGTGTGTGTGTGTGTGTGTGTGTGTGTGTGTGTGTGTGTGTGTGTGTGTGTGTGTGTGTGTGTGTGTGTGTGTGTGTGTGTGCGCACGCGCGTGCGGAAAGACAGAGACAGAGTGAGAGAGAGATTTGTTCAGGCCACTAGCCTCTGCCAACTCCCACGTGGGGACATTGTTGTTGAGCAATACCAACAGAGCTTGTCACAATTCACACAAAGGACAAGACTGACTCAGACACAAGGAAAGGATAAGGAAGAAGAAAATGTCTAGCTAAAAAATATTTGGAATAGAGTCTCTCAAGCTCGAATTTCGAACTCCAACTCCTCCATAGCGGGAGAGGAATAGGTCAGTGAAGACCCCTGTCTTACAGTCTTAATTTGTGCTTGTAAAAGATATCAAAAACGTAACTTAAAAAGTTAAGTTAATTTAACACATTATTCAGTAAACCTTAATCCAAGTCCTGAAACACAGCGACACATGCATACCAAGTAATGGAATAGTTGAAATTGTGTGGTCAATGGAATGAATGAATCACATTTGAGTCAAACTTGTTGGACTCAAAAAGTGTGAGTCAAATGTAAGTTACGGAAGTAAGAAGAAACCCCATATGAATTCCTGCGTGGAGATGCATGTCCTGCATTCAACCCATCTTTACTTGCTATAGGAGCAGCGTCAAACTATCACACAATTAACATAATCAAGTTTTTCGCGCGGAACAGCTGGATACATATCTGTATATCATTTTATATAGGAAATTTTTCTTTTTTACCACTTTGTGTATTTTTTTTTTTTTTTAAGGCGAAGTTTCCAAGTTCTCAGTTCGAAAAAAAAACAAAACGGAGAGACATGCTGAATAAATGCAACATGTTTTCAAACTCAAAAATAATCGTTATTGACCAAAATAATCGTGATTAGGATTTTTCCCATAAACGAGCAGCCCTATCCTCGGCTATGAGCAGGGAAGGAGTGTTATCGCGGATGTCTTGTTGTGTGGAGCAAACTGGAGCCCCCAGACAAAATCGTTGTGAACACGTGGAGAACATGCCAGCTCCAAACGGAGAGGTCCTCAAAAGGTCTAAAGGCCCCAAACACAGAACCTCAGATTCCCTGGTCGTGCTGGATCATCTTCAGACTCTCTGAACAGCTGGATACGCTTAGATTCCAATCTCCCTTAAACCCCCCAGCTGTCATTTGGTTCAATCCACCTGTTTCTCTGCACATTTTCAATTCACGCAATTCATGAGCGGGAAAACAGAAAACTTTACACTTTGGGGAAGGCTCAAAGTTGACGTATCAATAAAAAATAAAATCCATACCTTACCATTGCGCAATGGAAACAGTGTGTCAATAAATGATAATAAATAATGACGTACCGAAATCACGTGACCTAAATGTCACTCAAGCTGCTCATTTGATCACAGGGGGGTCACCAGAACTTTTTCAAGAGAAAATAGCTCTGTTGTGTGCTCTCTGTCACAGAGCTTTGATTTCCTTCACTGGAGCTTTGAATGGCACTCTGTCCATTACGTAACCTCGTCACACCTTATTTTTCTGCAGCGGTATAATGGTACCTGATTGAGAATGAACCCCACCTACGGCTAATCTTGATGAACACAGTCATTAAATTCAAACAACAAGAGAGGTTTGAAAAATGGCAAAAAATAAGCATAATCTAAAGCTGATTTTTGGATAATTCTGTCTACATTTGTGATGCATTTGGATGCAAACTCACATTGCAAATCCTCACATCAGGTCACATAGAAATAAATATGATACCCTGTGAGGACATACTGAGTGGTTCTCTTCTCCCCCAGTTTGACCCTGGATAGCTACATCTGGCTTCCCTTTTTGGGGAAGCCAGCAGAGACCGTATATGGACAAACTACATAGCCATATAAAACCTCTATAAACTCTTTCGTATGATCATCGATGCACTTGTACACGGACTACATCATGTATGCGTCTTGCGACTCCTTCCATGGTCATGAATATGATAAACACATCAAACTTCTTCTCCACGCATGTCTAGAGTGTCCCTCTGAAACCTTTTACACAGACATAGCCGACACCTCCTACCTAACACGGAGGGTCATATCTTCCAGACCTTTCACACTCCCGTGACATTTCAAACTGTGTTGGAGTCAGCATCCCCTGTTGTGAATTAGGTAACAAACACAAAGGCGGACATTGTCTCCGTCAGCCATAGGTCATCAACCCAGTGAGCGTGTCCAACATACTCCAGGAGAAAAAAAAAAACATACATTTACGCGCTTATCACACGGTTAAAGGGCTACAGAGCTCCCTTGTTTCCCCACACACAGATGTGTGAGAAAACCCCATTTAGCAAGTCTTGCAGGCGTGAACAAGCACCTGGATTGTTCTCACCTCCCGCTCCCCAGTGGTGGAGGTAGAGAGGCGAAGGCCTGACGTCAACATATGCGGTCAACTGTCTTACATTCAGCTCAACCTGTGCAGCAGTCAGAGATTAACTGTGGGGCTGTGCGGTCTTCACTATCTCCAGCCGCTTATGTCTGCTCAACCCAGAACACGGACGTGTGTTTCCTATCAGCCACCAGTCATTAATTATTCAGAAGTCTGTGGAGTTTCTGCACCCTGGCTAAAAAAGTTAATGGTGAACACATATTTCCTGTCTATACCCGAGGCGCACCCATTACACAAACATCAGCACAAGCTCGTCTCAAACACACACACACACACACACAAGTGACCTCATAGCTGAAACAATGTTCTCTTGGCATTAGCGTGACCTGACACATAGGTCAAGCAAACACAAATAGAGATAGGTTGTAGGAAACAATACATACATTTTTCCAAGTAGACATACGGGCAGATTCTAGACAGGACATATTAGGCCCCATCACTATTCCACAGAGTGTGTGCAATCCATCAACTGAAATAAATCAATGAGCGTGTGTCATGTTAGCACCTAGTTCAATCGTTCTGCATGTTGTCAAGGTTGAGACCTTAGCTCTATTGGCTGTCGTTGTTGTGACAACAAAGTAAATCCAACCTTGACCGCAATTTGCTTTCATTCTGAATTCCTTCACCCCGCTAAACTGGGCTGACAAACTCAAAAGACAGACAGGCAGACAGACAGAAGCCAGACAGATTGACTAAGCAGTGAGAGAGCAAGCCAGTAGGGAAGCGGTCAACCTACCAGAACTCTGTTCTCCGTCTTGTCCCCTTTGATCTCCAGCTTGACCCTCCTCCTCAGCGAGAGCTTCACCTTCCTCCCTATGGCATCCCTCACACTCTCTACGGAGAGGTGGAAGAGGAGGGAGAAGGAGAGAGAAACGCAGATGGTAAGTGAAAGGGTCAACAGAGTGAGAGGAGATGTTATAACACAGCTGTAAAATAATCTAAACATCCATTTGTGAAATTAAATAAGTTGTAACACCAGGACATTGCCCTGATATTCTGAGACACATCCCCTTTGAATGAAGACCTTGACACAAGGAGTCTTGAACCAAAAAGCCACGCTCACTTCAGGTCTCAGGGTTCAAGCGCAAATTTTGTGGGGCAGCTTCCTCACGCAGAGCAGATACAAGCCAAGCGGGTTCATGATTGAATGAATGTTTCCCACGGGGGTAATAATTTGCCATATCCTCTGATTAGAAGGGGGGTAGGTTTGATGAAAATGTAATCTATTCCAATTTAACCGGGGGAGGATTTTGGTTTAATCCTCCCCCCATAATTCCTATTCCTCTCCTTGCGTGAAGTCTGCAGCTCACAGCTTACTCTGCATTGTCTTTCTTGAAAAACGTCTCTGCACAAGAGTGCCAGACGGCTCTGTAGTGTACACACTTGCACACACATGCACACGCACCGCCTACTACATGCTAACAGATAGAAACCCCACCATCTGTATTTCTGCATATGCTAACTCATCCGCACACTAAACATATGGGCATGTCACCACCAGGACACATGCATATATACACGCCGAGATGCGTGTATATATTCTGTGAGTGATTGATTGTTCACACCCAGGAGAAGCCCCGACGGCTAGCGGAGAGAACCAGCATGGAGAACAGAACTAGGTCACCCGTTTTCCAGTCACACGCGCGCACATGCACACAGATAGGAATAGGGGTTTATGCGCGCATATAAATGCAATGCATGTTTGATTGTGGGTGAGTGAGACAGACACACGTGAACACACAAGAACAGTGGTTTATGTGGGTGGGCTAGGTTTGTAGGTACTGGTAGGTAGGTGGCCATGTGTGTGTGTGACTATGCGTGAGGTTCTCGCAAAATGTTTGCGTTTATGCAATATACACAAACATGTATCACAGCATTCCTTCTAAAACACAGACGGAATGTCCTCCCAAGAAGATGTACTAAGAAAAAAATCCAAGGCAAGAAAATGCAGTCTGCAAACATTAAATATTCAGCACGATATTACTTTGTCATGAACTGAAACTCCCCTCAGCACTGTTTGTTGCCATCATTTAGACTCCTTTGGAAGGGGTTTTAAACTAGCTTGAGGCCAGGCTGATGAGCTGAGAGAAACCTAATGTTAGCCGGGTGGTCTCACAAGGCCATGGTTTAAACATGCCTGCCATTTAGTGGTTTATGAGAACCAACTAGTCACAGAGGCTGGCTGAGTCTGTCATTTTACCATTACTGAAAAAATATATATTATGAATTGTTTCACAAGACAATTTAAATGCAAACCTACGGCTAGGGTGATCCTGTGCTCATAAAGGGCCTGTTTACAAGCTCGGCAAAGTTAGCATCACTAGTATCCTCACTGGACAGTTCCCCGATGTGGATTGCAGGTTGGTTTTGAAGCTGTTTAAGTGTTGTCGAGGTCTGCAGTGCTCACACAAATGTTTATAATTGATTTTCCAAAAAGCCATTGGAAACTTACGTTTGATTCTCAGAATGTTGTTTTTGTTCTTCGAATTCCGTTCTGTGTCTCATTAACCCAATAAAAATGAATGCATCACAGGAAGTTTGGCAAATGTTTCTTTCCCTCTGATGTAATTGTTAGGGAGACACGTGTTCTGCATTGTACAAATGTTGTGCCTAATTAATTTTACGTGGAGACTGAAAGAGAGATCCTAGCCGTCATAGAATTGCTGATTTTCTTCTATGAAAAACAAAGCAGATGGGACATTTGACAGAATATCCAAGTTGTTATCACAGATTGATGTTTCTTTCGTAAAGTACTCCTACATTACTTTCATGACATGATGACAATCCATTACATAATGCATTGCGCAGTGGAGGGAGTGGAGATCTTGATAAGGAAGAGAGAGTGACAAAGAGAAGGTCCATCTGTCACCAGAAGTGATGGGTCTCTGGTTGCTCCCAACAGATAAGGAATAGCAGGTAGTAGAAAGCCAATCATTTCTTTACATTGCAGGGATGGAGTTAAACTTAAAGCATGGTTTGGTGGCTGTTTGCACGTAGAGGACTAGCTCCATGACCTAGCGGGTTGGTACTAAATTAAGATCCATAGAAAATGGTGATATGAGAGGTGGGAAGATGGCAGAGGGGAGAAGGCCTGTTCCAGTAGTCTCAACAACATCAGAAACCGGCCTTGTCTAGGATGAAAAGCTGATGATTCCTTCTGATCTTTACGGATCATATTTGGTATTTTGGGCTGCAAAGCAACCTAGCTCAGTCTGCTCAACACTGTGTGTGTCTGACTCTCAGTATATCTTCTTGTGCACCGTCTCCACACACACACACACACACACACACACACACACACACACACACACACACACACACACACACACACACACACACACACACACACACACACACACACACACACACACACACACACACACACACACACACAGTTCTCGCATCAAAAACCTTCCACTAAATTTCTCCTCATGAAAGAAATAACACAAAACAGTGTCCCAGACTTGTGTGCCCTGACACAGCATGACTCTGAGTTCTGCTTCCTAGCCACCACATGCTGTCTGAGTCATAACAGAGGCATGGAGAGGAGTTTGCATGTTGCCATCACAATGCGATCCCCTCCCTCTATCAAATTATACAAGACACAGGACAGCCAGTCTGGACTCTGTATCTTCTCGAACCAAGTTGATGATACACATTTTGGGCCTGTGTGGTTTTCAGTGTATGGATGACCTCTTGTTGTATGCGTCAAGAAAGTGTTTGGAAGGGATAACATTTCTGCAGTTAGCCGTTCTGAAAAATTAATTATACCTTAGGGATAGTAGGGATTAGTTATATTGACCCCTAACCCTTTTCCTTAAATTGAATAAATCAAATACTGGGTGTAGTTGGTCTACTAGATCTTTCAGCTCTTTGCACTATCTACATTTGGATGCTTTTTTTTTTTTTTTTGCTGCTGTACCGTAGAATAATAAGCCGACATCGAAATGCAAAATGTGTGCCTTTTAAACATTGTGTGATAAAACGTAATGCATTATAATAAATCAACTAAAAGCGAATTTGAATTCCTCTGATCGGAGTTCCTCTTCTGAGCGATGCAGGTATGAGTGACAGGTTGGTTTCAACCGGGGAAAACCTGTTTGTGTGCAGGAGGGCCTGGCCCTGGAGGGACACTATCTGCTGATGCTGAATCACAGACATGCTTGTGCGTCACACAATGACTGGCTTCATGCACAGCCAGCTAGACAGCCAAACGCCCGTTATTTGTATTATTCATTGATTTGGATTACTATTTCATATAATTTTGGGCACGGAATTGGATTTTGGAAAGTTGATGACGGCATACAGGGGTGGGAATTTGGTTGATAGACAAACAACGTGCTGAGTCTGACCTAACTTCTCCCAGAAAGAAGGGGATTTCCAAACTCTCTACTGCTGCGTGTTCATTAAAAGGACCAATGACACATATGTGGTCTTCTGGCAAAACACATGGGGTCTTGGGTCACGTGCACAAAAAAATACAACTGGGATTTCTTTAACACAAACACCTAGGCCTCATAGGGGAAACTCGCTGTCCGTCTTCCAACAACACGATACAAGGAGGGATCCCTCACCAGGATATATCACTTCACAGAGAGACAGCCCTTATTTACAGAGAGAGGTCTGACCTTAGACCGTAGCACTCCCATGATGAACAACTTTGCATCTGAACCAGCAGGTTGACACAAGGACAATCACCCAGCACCTCTATTTCACTCACATACTGATGGATGAGGTGGGAAAGGCTCCAAGCCCTTCAAATTTCCATACTAGGCCCTGATCTATCAATAAGATCTGATAACTTTAAAGATTGGGCAATGGGCATCAAGCCATGGTACAAGTTCAAGTTGCATAATAGCGCCGATGCAGCAGGTGACTGGCGAGTTGGTGATAAGAGTGTGTGCTTGAGTGACTCCTTCAGTCAGTGAGGGAGTTTTATCACAGATGGATAGCATTATTTAGTGGTAGAGTTATTGAATGATCACATAGGCCTAACCGGAGACTAAATGGCACTAAATGACGTAAAAAAGAAGGGTGCCTTATACGAGTCTATGGTACCACTTAATATATCTTAACTCAGGTTTAAGACAAAAATGTACAGACTCAGAGACTGACAGAGAAAGAGTCACAGAGAGTGAGAGAAAGAGACACACACAATGAGTTGGACCGAGACAGAGAGACCAAGACAGACAGCCCTGTGCTTGTCCAATATTGCACCATGGTGTCACAAGCTGAGGTACTCTGCCACACACACAGACAAATAAAGCCAAATACCTTGTTTCAGAAACTCTTAACTCTGTGTCCAAGGGCAAACACACTAGAGGAATGCTATTGCCTTATTTGACTAAGAAAGCATGCCAACCGTAAAGGCCACACGTTTAGATGGCACGGTAAGATGGGATTTGTCATTACATTAGTTTGAGCGAGGTTAACGGTGTGATCCATCGTTTCTAACTTATTTACATAAGTCTTTTGACAACTTCTAACATGACACGCATGCCACAACCATCAACATCTCTACCAACAATAGAATGCCATGACTAAATCGCTTTGAAGCTTTCCATTGTGTTTACTTTGCGTTACTGTAACTCAAGGTGGCTTTGAAGATTGTTTCGTGAACGAATGTAGGCTGCGGAGACAAAAACCAAACTGCCTAGTCAGCTATTTTGAGTCACACCGCTAGTCTATTATGCTTTTATCACCCTGGATTGCGTTAGATTGATATACTCACCCTGGAGCTCCTTAGGGACCTCTGACACTTCCTCGCTCATTTTGTCTCAAGTGCGTATTAATATCCAGGGAAGCAAGGGGGGTAAAGTCACCACATGGAGGGGTCGTTTTTAAAACGGTAGGGAAACAAAAAATCCCCGAGCATTAGGTGTCAGGTGCCGCCGCCGTTGCGTTGAGCCCAGGTTACATTGCTTCTCTCCCCTCGTGGCTGTATCCACACGATATATATCCACACGGGTGCGCTTTCGTTTCCATCCGTCCACACGCTTCTTGGTCCTGCGTTGAGCTGGCCGCCAGAATCATTTTAAGGCCATCTTGAAACCCGCCAGACTTCTTCTGCTTCGCGAGGAAAAGACCACGGTTGTGCTTCTGCTGCACGCGCGCATCCATCCACTGTGGTGTAGCGTAGAGCTCGCGGTCGCGCCGACCAATGGCAGCGCGCGGTGCCCCTCCCCGAAAGTGATGCGACAGCCAGTGAAGCGTGCGACTCCAAGGGTGAATGGTGGGAGGCGGAGTGGGATTACTACAAACTGTAAAAAATAAAATAAAATAAATATATATATTGAGCTACAATACTACAATATGTTTATTTATTCAAATTAAAATTGTATAAATAAATGTTAAAGGAAATATAGATAAATTAAATATATATTTTTCTGTTCTCTATTTACTCTATTGTCCATAAGAGATAAATAACTTTCCATTGTTTAGTAAGTGTTTGGAGTAGTGGAAAAACAGCAATCATATCATTTGAATAAGTGAATGTATCCAACTCCATACTATTGTCTACACATACCGATAAAATGACCAAGATTAACGCCTTCGCATAGACACGGTATATCGAAATAAATGACAATAACTTGAATGAGGGCGGCATCTACTGGCAATTTTCTGAGTTGCTTTGAATACAAACATAACCTCACATTCTGGTCGATTACTAGTCGTACACGAACCACACAATAATCCTCCAAGCGATCTCGCCACGACTCTACTGACAGAACCTGAGGTAATTTAGTATGCAGTTGACCAAGAGCAAGAATATACTTCCAACTCCTCTTGTATACCATGAATGAGCAATATAAATGGTCTGTAATCTGTAATGCACACCACGTGATGTGTTATTTTCATGTTCACATCCACGACGTTTCATTTTCATTACATTCCTTTTGGCGAAACAGAAATCACGCTATTTGGGGTATTATGCAAGGTTTTTTGTTGTGGATTTTAGACATTCTGCTCAGGCGGAACGACTGCGCAGCACTACGAGTTGACGTCTGTGACCTGCGACCTTGTCGGAACTATTTCGTAGTAGAACGGAATCAGTTTCCGGTCTATTCGGCGAGCTCAGGTAAAGCGTTTTACATGTCGTTGTAAAGTAGTGTTTAATTCAATAATCTAAATTGAATTGTACAGTTTCGAAGATATATGAAAAATAAAGCGGCATCTCCCCTTTTTGGTTTTGGATAACGTCACTAAACGTTTGTGTTTATTCATAGTAGTATTCGTAGCACCCGCTGGTAGAGACTGACGTTAATCCTCTCAGTTCATGCCTAAATCAGTGGTCAAGCGACAGCGTTGCAAGCATCGTTCCCGAATCCCTATAAATACGAAAACGATGGAGGATAATCATGAATAGTGTCATGTTGTTCGTGTCAAAGACGCCGGTACCCTGCTAGGATTGTGTCACTGTTGTTTCCTGACGTTGCACGGTTGTGTGTTTGACAGGGTGCTGTAATCCCGTCCACAGACGCCATGACTCTCTTTCATTTCGGGAACTGCTTCGCCTTGGCCTATTTCCCCTACTTCATCACCTACAAGTGCAGTGGGCTGTAAGTGTTTGTTCACCGGTTTGAATAAAATAACACCATCATCAAATGATTGGTATAGATGGGATAACGTTAGGCTATTTAAATACAGGGTCTTAAATACAAAGTTTCCATCTGTTAATTATTCTGTATGTGTGTGTCTACAGTTCAGAATACAATGCCTTCTGGAGATGTGTCCAGGCTGGGGCCACCTACCTTTTTGTCCAGCTATGTAAAGTAAGTAAGCTCTCTGAACTCATCTCTGCTTTTTTTAACGTTTTCTTTTCATTCTATAATATATTTAATCATTATATCATTCAAATATACAGACCCAGAACCAATCCATCAATGGTATTTTCTGTTATTTTAGATGCTGTTCCTGGCCACCTTCTTCCCGACATGGGAGGGGGGAGCTGGAGTGTATGATTTTGTAGGGGTGAGTCGCAATGACTGCAGTATCCACAGGACAGTGTGTCGGCTCCTCTTGGTTCGTATTCAAACCAATAGCAACATCGACAACTTGTGTCTATCTGTTATCCAGGAATTTATGAAGGCCACCGTTGACCTGGCAGATCTGCTGGGCCTTCATCTGGTGATGTCCCGCAATGCCGGCAAAGGAGAGTACAAGATCATGGTGGCAGCCATGGGATGGGCAACGGCGGAACTCGTCATGTCCCGGTAGGTCGTGCCCCCCCCTCATTTAGTCCTGGTGCTACTTCGAACCCTTTTAAAATGCTGTGCAGGCTCTCGTTTGGGCTCAGTGGGCTCACCACCACTTTTGGTTACATGAATGAATGTTGGATGATGGGTTACAGTTAGTTAAAATCTACTGACTCATGTTCGCATTCTTTCACGGATTGGACAGGATTTTAAGTCAACGTTAGCCTGGGAAGTGTAGTCCATTTCTGCATTGACGGGTGTCTACCCTCAGCTCTACAGAGTTGGGAAACATGGTGAAGTGAAATGAACACCATTGGGCCTTGTCCACACGAATATGGGTATTTCTGAAAACATCAGTTTTTCTAAAAAAATCCTGTCCACACAAGCTGTGTTAAGGAACATATTTCCTACCACAAGGGAACGTAGAAATATTTAAAAACAATCGTATCAGCATAATAGGCCAATAGATGGTGATATACCTTTGTGTCAGAAGAATATGAGTAGCATGTGCATTGATGGGCTTCATGAGCTGAACAACAAGGCAACATGGCAATATCCAAAGGAAACGGCAATTGAGAACTATTCGGGCAGTGTTTTTATGTTTTTGCACGGCAGTGTAATGAAGAAGTAAGGCTAGGTTGACTTGTTAACATGAATATAAAACTAACTGTACCAGCCACACGTCCAGACATTAACACACCATTCTTTTTTTGTTAGAAAGTTTCTGGCGCATGCTCAATATGCCAAACAACAATCTTTGTGTGGGGATGGAGGAAATACTATGTTTTAGAACTACCCATATTTGTATATTGACAAGGCCAAATTGACGTTTTAAATGATCTCCCCTTATGCATCTTTGTCTAGGTGTCTTCCTCTGTGGGTAGGTGCCCGGGGGATAGAGTTCGACTGGAAATACATCCAGATGAGTTTCGACTCCAACATCAGTTTGGTGAGTTGGATTCTGCACCCCTTTCCCCTCAGTATTCTACTTCAGCTCTGCTCTTTCGCTTTCTCCTTCAACCTCCACACATTTACACTGTTGCTGAAGCATTTTAGAATGGATAAAACATCTTAAACTGTGTAGCTTTATTCGACATATTCTCAACCTCACTTTGCACTACAGCCAGGCCTGATCGAGTTCAGGCGTGGTGCCTGAATTCAGGCTTGAGCTCGGCCATGTATGTTGTCAAGAAAAGTGATAATAGGTGAGCGGTGCCTTTTTAAAATGTCAAGTCAACATCGACCTACCTGACCTTTTGATTGACATGTCTGCCACCAACTAGTTTTAGTCTATATAAGGAAGTATTTTGCCTTTGTTTGTTTGCACTGAGGATGGTCTGAATGGGACTGAAAACGTGGGTAGCACTTTACACCTTTATGCAATAAAAAACGTATTGTTGCATCGGCTACATGGTGTGCGAGTTCCGCTCCTTCTATTGTTAAGAAAGGCAATTCTCTATGGTGTCTTCGAATGTATTTGATCATTTCAGGCACCAATAATTTCACTTCCTATCAGCCCTGTACAGCACACTACTAGTACTTCTTCCGCTGAGTGGAACAGTGCACCACCATGGTGGAAATGTTCTTCATCTATTTGATGTCTACCCGTAGGTCCATTACATCGCCATGGCATCGGTGGTATGGATGTTTACACGCTACGACCTTCCCAAAAGCTTCCGGCTGCCAGTGACGGTCCTTTTGGGTCTCTGTGTCTACAAGGCCTTCTTAATGGAGTGAGTGTTTTACAATCATACTCTTCATGAAGATTTATGTGAGGCATTCTTTCCAGTTTATGTAGGGAAAGAAAAAAACATAATGAGAGGAATATGTCATTGAGCCATTATTCAAACCAAT
Source organism: Gadus chalcogrammus (assembly GCF_026213295.1). NCBI lineage: Eukaryota > Metazoa > Chordata > Actinopteri > Gadiformes > Gadidae > Gadus > Gadus chalcogrammus. Next base: position 17,072,979 of record NC_079422.1, on the reverse strand, counting down.
GACGTGTATGGAAGACCTAACTTGCTCTTTTAGAATCAGGTTTACAACAAGTTGAACAGCACTAGAACAGCATTGTTACACTACAAAACCTGTTGCATGTTTGTGCGGTTTGTAAATGCGATGTAAGGCAAGGCCACTTTATATAGCTCTTTTCATACACGAGGCAGACTTTAAGTGTTTCACATAGAAAAATTGTCATACAATAAAATAATAGATAAGTAATACAAAACATAGGTGAGGTTTGAAAATAGAGGCAAAGTTAAAGAATTGTAGGAAGTGCAATGTATTTAAGATCAGATCATGTATCTCTGGTATCAGATTAACAGTGTCTCTGGTATTAAATCATGTATCTCTCTCGTAGCAGATCAACAGTCTCTCTGGTATCAGATCATGTATCTTTCTGGTATCAGAACATTCTCTCTTGTATCCGATACTTCACATTCATACAGCGTTTATTCAGCTATTTAGCAGAAAGCTAAAGTAAGTGAACATGATAATGAAATATTTGTGTCTGAATGAAAGACTTCTTTACATTACTCGACACATGTTTGTAAGCTTTCATCTTAATCTTTATTTTGCGGATAGTAGCAACGTTCATGCTAATTTCGACTGATAACATTTGCTAACAGCTGTCATCTGCCTTGATAAGGAATTGTTTTGTTAAATCCAGACACAAATATGGGTTGTCTGTTGATTAATACGTAACGCGTGGTCCTGTGTTTTAAAAACACATAAATTGAATAAAAATTGACTGCTTCATAACTTGGGTGCATGAGAGTGGAATGGACGTATCTCTAAAAGGGAAAATGGCTTATTTAAGTAAATCGTAACCCAAATTAATGTTAATTATGGGAAAGGATAAAGAATCATCCCAAACATACAGAAAACTACAATCCTCAGGGTGTTTGCATTATTACCGTCAGTCACTTACGTTACTATAATCCTTAATGATATTTGAGCTCTCTTCTTTCATCAAAAGAGCCTGGAATGGCAAATCCAACTATAACTTGAACATGAAGAAAATGCCGCAATCTAATGGCATTAAAGGGCAACCATTGTTTTTTTGTGTTGCCACAGTGCTAGCCAAATCCCCATTTCAGGTCCCACTCTGACCCCATTTGACCCATTACCAGTCTTGTATCATAATTTCTTGGAAAGTGGTATGTGTGCAGGCTGATGCCAATACCTCTTAAACCATGTTTAACGTTTTGCTGTTTTTAAGCGTGGAGAAACCCATATCCAATCATATGTAACGCTAGCACCACTAGCCAATCAACGGGCATCGATTTATTGAGGCAGACCTAGGGAGGAATGTAACGGGACACTTATCTATTCTTAATATTGTTTATTTCCGTCAATGGTTATAAATCACCCTACTGAATTAGGTAACAGTTGGCATTGTTTGAAGGAAAAAAATGTTTGTTTATGCTACTCATTCAGCAATTGGCCGCCCCTGACGGTTCATACTCAATGCGAACCCCTTGTGTGCACACAAGGTCACGGCAAATTCCCTGAAAAATTCCTGGAAAATGTTCAAATGTAATGAGTGTGAATCTTGTCAATATTTGATAATCAAGCTGTCCAGACTCTCGGCTACATTTAAGTTCATCATGAAAGCTGCGTTACTCTCTTTTGACTTGCTGACCCCCACTTCTCTCTCTCTCTCTGTCTCTGTCTCTGTATCTGTCTCTCTCTCTCTCTAGGCTGTTCGTCCACATGTTCCTGCTGGGCAGCTGGACGGCTCTGCTGGTGAAGGCCCTTCTGACCGGGGTGGTCTCTCTCTGCTCCCTCTTCCTCTTCGTCACTCTGGTCCACAGCAACTAGTCACCAGACGAGTGGCTGGTTTCCCTCTTGGTGCATAGGCAGGCTTATTTGACCGTTGCAACTTTCATGTCATACAATTTTTCTGTAACTGGACAATTTTTTGGAAACAAAAAATGGTGTATAAATGCCACAACCCATACTGCTGCCCTGTCCTGTCAGGTCCTATGTGAGCTACACATGGTGTGTACATTTTCAAATTCCACATTGGGCCTGGGGCTAGGACATTCCTTATGAAGAGCTGTGTAAAAGACAAATGAGTTTGAGGTAGGAACCTGCCTGTGTAAGTGTGCCAGACAAACAACAGTTTATACATTTTTCTTTTTCTAACCAAATTTGTAATGATTAGATTGGGTGTATGTATGTTTTTCTATCGAAAGTAGTTTCCTGATTGCTTTAGAACTGAGGCAGGTTGAGCATTAATTAAGTGTTATGACTAACTTATTTTGTATTTTGTTTTTTAATGAGCCAGCATGTGTGGAATTATTTCTAGATTCAGTGGAATTTCGCAGAAGAATAACTGTGATTACCTTTGTTTTCCACCAGAGGCCCTCGCATACTAAATTAATCAAATGTAGCCAATTATCTTTATTATAAATCATAAATGCCCCGTCATCAAAACATTTCCCTTGATAGTAGAAATGGAATTATACAGTATCCCACGTGTTTTTGTTTGCGCTGTAAACAGGGATTTGTGAAACATTGAGACCACAAGCGATTCAAAAGTTCCCTTCTCATTGTTGGTCAGTAAGATGATGCTGGATATTGTTATAAAAAATAAATTACAATAAATATAACTTGAGTCCAAACATTCCTTCACATCAACATTATTACGTGATTTCTACTGTGATTCAAAGAATTAAGGAAGCGGTTTGCAATGTGGAATAATGTAAGATAAAGTTCAGTTAACTCACTTATTAATGTATCAAACCATATAGACCAACATAGTAATCCATAGGTAATACACTGGGTAAGTAATTGCTTTTCATCCTGTGTGATCCAAGAATTTTCTATGAAAGGACTTTAACTCTTGTTCCCTCCTACAATGGTTTTCAGTTACTGGTTAACATTCTCCCGAGTAAGAGACCAGACGCAAGTGAGCTCAGTCCTATATCTCATTTAGAGATTTCATTCAACGGTGCCAGGTATCATGCTCGGCTGAAGAGAGCTGGCATCTTGGGTCCATTGTTCTTCGTCCACATTCTTGTTCTTCCTTGGTAATCCCCCCCAGGGCCATGGCACCCAATCCTGGGCCCTGTATACAAGAGGTACTGATGCCCCCCCCATCAGGGGGGAGGTAGAGAACAATTGTTGACGGGGGGGGGGGGGGGGGGGGGGGGGGGAGACGTGGCCGTGTGCAACTCCTAACACTATGGGCTGGTGGATAATTCAAAATAAATAAAAAACAAATTTTTTTTTTTGCCATTTTTTGCCCCCCTCTGCCTTGGGCCCCCCCAGGACTGCCTCACTTTCCCCCGCAGTCCGTCGGCCCTGATCCCCCCTACCAAAGTGAATTGTACAGTTTCGAAGAAACGTGACAAACAAAGCGGTGTCTTTCCTTTTTGGTTTTCGATAACCTCATCACTAAACGTTTGTGTTTATTCAAAGTATAATTCGTAGGACCCGCTGGTAGAGACTGACGTTAATCCTCTCAATTCAAATTGGTCAAGCGACAGCGTTGCAAGCATCGTTCCCTGTAAATACCAAACGATGGAGGATAAACATGAATAGTGTCATGTTGTTCGTGACAAAGACGCCGGTACCCTGCTAGGATTGTGTCACTGTTGTGTCCTGACGTTGCACGGTTGTGTGTTTGACAGGGTGCTGTAATCCCGTCCCTAGACGCCATGACTTACTGTCATTTCGTTAACTGCTTCGCCTTGGCCTATTTCCCCTACTTCATCACTCACACAGTGGGCTGTAAGTGTTTGTTAATCGGTTTGAATAAAATAACACCCTCATCAAATGATTGATATAGATGGGATAACGCTATACTTTTTTCATTTATTTCAGAATTGGGTATGGTAATATAATCAGTGGCCGACTCAGGGAGGGGGGCCTCCATAGTTATAAAAGTGCCCTCAAGAGTGGCGAATACGAGAGAAAAAAAATTATTCGGTGCCCTCTGGTGCCCCTTCATACAATAAATTATGATGATGAGCCGTCTAGATTAGAAAATTCGATAACGTGCCTCAATGAGTCCCCTCTTATTGCCCTCACAGTGCCTCCATGCTGAAAAAGTGCCTTTTAGAGTGGTGAATACTAGAGAAAGTGCCTTATTGGCTGCCCTTTACATGTGGAATACAATTAATGGTTGCTCTCTGGTGCCCCTTTACAATAAATGATTCCTCTTGGTTCGTATTCAAACCAATAGCAACAATGACAACTTGTGTCTATCTGCTATCCAGGAATTTATGAAGGCCACCGTTGACCTGATAAGTCAGGAAAAATTTAGTTACATTTTGCCATTCAGAGGAACAGCATATGCCAAATGTCTTGATATGATATAATGACAAATTGTACAAAACAGGCACTTTCTTTAACCCCTCTATTTGCTTATCAGTTATAAATCAGGCTATATAAAACCTATGTATTATTATTATTATTATTATTATTATTATTATCAATCTCAACCCCCTCCATTCCAGAGGGGTATTCCACAAAGCCGGTTTTATCACATAACCGGGTAAGTTAACCCAGGGTTTGCGGTAACCCTAGCCTAGGTTTTCCGTTCCAAAAGGATCACGGTATGTTAGTTGCTATAGAAACATATGCTCTGAATCAAACCTGGTCGGAGCAGGTTTTGCGCAGGTTAAGTTTGAAACATAAACCGGTTTTGGGTATTTAAACCGGCGTTCACCGCAGATTTCATGTGTTCACGATGGCATGCCCTTTTGATGAGAGAACTGCTGATATCGGAGTACAAATTATACGTGCAATCCACCGGGAGCGATTGATAAGACCACGGCTCGACATCTTGGCATAATGGATGACTTTTTGCTGGAGTGGAGAGATATAGATTCTTGCGCAAATCTTTAATATATTTAAATAGCCTTACATAGCCAACACTACCATTCGAGGAACTGGCCTCAGTTCACTCCAGACTATTTGCGTAGCCCTCCGTTTTTTGCAAATGGTAGTTTTATCTAGGCTATAATGTTGGAGATGCTGAGCACATCTCAGTCGTTTCAAATGACCCATCCAAGATTTGTATCGGCCTCCTATCATACAAAGAGCAATATTGTCTGAGCACTATGCCGAGAGGCATTTACAACATAAAGTATAAAATAGTCCTAACAGACTTGCATCCACTGGAGAATGTTCGATCGTAGCCGGCGGCTTCATTACAAGCACTAATCCATCTTGATCTGTGAAGTTGATGAATTGTCACTTTTAGGTTTTCTACCCAGTTACCAAAAAAAGAAACATTTGGAATAGTATGCGCTGTGGCAAGCACACGGTTTGCATGTGTTACTTCGAAGGCAAAAAAAATCTAAAATACAAGAAAACACAAAAACCTACATTCAATTCAATTCAATCATTCATATTAAGGATCATGCTTTTGACGTGTAACTAACGCATTTACGCGGTCAGCGATCCGCTGCCAGGCTTTGGTTCTCCGGGTTGCAGAGGCTTTAGCGTTCCCTTTTCTTGTGATAATGTCCTTCTCCTCGTCATAGCTCTCCAGGAGAACCTGGAGTTCCATTTCATTGAAATAAGCGGCCCGTTTCGCCATATCGATCAGGGTTTCCATGATCCATACATCACGTCTTTTTAGGTTTGGCGTGGACGGGCACAACCCTGTGTTAACCAACCCCGAGTTGATTGAACTAATGCAAAACCGCTGCTGTGGAACCGAAAACTCTGGGTTGGTCGGCACAGGGTCAATCAACCTAGAGTTCAGCGTTAACTCAGTGTTTGTTAAACCTCCGTTCTTGGAACACCCCTCTGATCTCTGAACCTCTGGACTTTCTTTTTTTCCCCTCACTCACATGCAGGTTTTTTCCTGAATCAGTAGTTTACTGATTAGTAGGCCTACTTCTTGCCTTGCATATGGCTCTACCCGGTGGCCCACGTGTTCCCATTGGGAGCAGCTGGGGGCTCATGCTCTCCTCTCAATCTAGGGAAGAATCCTTCTGCTCTACAGTAGTACCAAGTGTCTGGCAAGGGTGTTGACCATCAAGGTTTACACTTACTCCGCTTGACAGCTCTTTCGCCTACATGTTGCGCCCCAGCATTCACAGACATGCCGCTAGTACTTGAAACACCTCTAGTGCTTCAGGGATTTAGGATCATGGTATCAGGTTTTGCATACCACCCCCGTATCACACATGCACATTTTCCACCCGTGGAACCCCCATAGAGGAGTACTCCCTACTTCTGTTTATGAGACGAAATTTGGTCTTTGGTGCCAAGGCATTTCATGTCTGAATTGTTTTCTCGTTGCCCCACACTGGAATTACCTGTAACTCTGCACACAGCAGGAGTGAGGCAGAAAAAACGCACGCTGAAGTCAAGTACCCTCATATAGTGCCTTTGTGTTGTTATGACAATGTAACCGGTTGGTGGTTGGTGTAACCGGTTACATTGTAACCGGATGGTTTCACTGACATCGAAAAGTACTGAGGAATGTGGTTCATTCAAAGCGGTCCTCACTGAAAGTCCATTGTCATCCTTCAGATTGTCCGGTTTTCTGATGGTGGGAAACCTGTGCTTTCCATAGGCCTATAGGCATAGTATCCAGAGCATGAAAGCAGAACTTGGCCTATTGTTCCGGCAGGGTCAAGGGCATAGCATCGGAGCATGCCGTCTTTTGAGTCCAGTGTGATTGTCTGCGTTTGGATCAAAGTGCTGGGTTGTATGCTCACCCTGACCAAACAAGTGAAACTAATGGCGCCAGCCAAGGAGTAAAGTGAGGAGGATGAGAAAGGTTGAGCCACATTGAGAGGTGAACAAGGACTCCCTGAATGGGGTTGGCAAGGCAGCAGAGCTGAGGGATTTACAAGCCCTACTCCTGGTCGATCTGTTCTGCCCCTGAATTAGGTCACAAATTAACGAGTCTGCCGTTTCGAGCCTGAACGATGAACAATAACAAGAATGCTTGGCATGAAACTATATAACGAGGATGGAGCATCAAGGCTGTGGAATAGGTTGATGAATGACTATGTGTCATCTAATTCAGCCTGTGATTCTATAGGGTTGATCAATTACACGGAATGATTATTTACAGCAATGACCAGTACGTTTATAGTTATACACAGTAAAGAAGTACCAGGACATATTAGAAATAGCATATTTGTTACTAACCCTTTCATTGAGCCAAGACGTTAAGGGAGACATTTTTGAAAACAAAGTAGGCCTACAATCCACACAGGACAAACAGACATTTATTCATTTTCATTAGTTCCTCTCACCCTCACATTCACCCTGGCATGCTCACTCAGCCTTTCTCTCTGCTTTGGCCATTTCCAACTCAAACAAAGCTCTTATTATTTAAGGAATACAAAGGCACCATGGCTGTTACTTAATCCACCCACATACACACACAAACACGTAGTTTTATACATTGACCCTAACATATGTTACAGAAATGGCAAGCAAAGGAACATAAATACTAAATAGGCTGTGTGCATTCATGGGTTTAACCATGAATGATCTTTGTAAAGGTTTATGAGTTTATAGTACGGCTTTAGCTGGTCTAGTTCTTAACATTGGGAATTGGTATATTTAGTTACTGGTCTGGTATGTGAGGGGGCAGTAACATTACAACTCATTGTTCCCTATTTTCTCCACACTGAATTGCTGGATTATGAAATGCAAAGAAAAACAGGTTTAACACCATTCAACATTGCCTTCATGCATTTCAGAACATGAAGAGCATTCACAGATCCCCAAATCACTACAAAGGGAAACAAACAGATCAGTCTGAACCATAAGGTCGAATTACATGGTTGAATAGAACAGACATGTTTGACACTGAAGTGACGATGGATAATAATAATAATAATTATTATTATAATTATAATATCAATAATTATAATAACAATACATTTTATTTAATGGCTCCTGTCATGGCACTCAAGGTCACCCTACATCGTATAAGATCAGTAATAAAACCTACAATAAAAAAGTCATTAGTAGTAAAACATTAATACAATAACCAGAAACGCACCAGTAATAGAGCATCAGCAGAATCAACAGTGAGAAACGCTTAAGCAGAAATTATATTGACTTGCTCAATCCTTATTCGCCCCCTTGGAATTAAATACGAACCTAAATCCAGGTGAATTCCTAACATTGAATCACCTGAAGTGTATGTTGAGTCTCTGAACCAAAAGATAGTCCATCGTGCTCCGCCCACTACGAGAATGGGAAGCATATAGTCAATCTCAGGAGGTGATCACCAAAACTTTCACGAAGCCAGATTGTTCCACACCTCTATCTAACCCGCAGGGCAACATGGCGACGACGTGTTCCGACAAGTACATCATTCATCGTGGACTGCTGCTGCCCAAAGAGACGCACACGGAAGAGAGTTTGAGATTTGCGGCGGAGTTTGAGTTCAAGAACGATGACGTTTTGATCGTCACCTACCCCAAATCAGGCAAGTAGACTGGTTTCATTTTGGGCCGGGCACCGAGTTATTTAGACTACAGCTGGAAAGCAGAGGGGAGGAAAAACCTGCGAGTAGCCTTTTGTGGAGAGAAAAACAGGCTTAATGCCTCTGAGCAGTGGCAAACTTTTGCCTTTGGGGGCTCCAGGCGAACAGATTTGGGGCCCCTGCATCTACCGGTCTAATGTAGCCTACCTAATATGGCATAATGAGATACTCCAAACAAGGGATGCAAAGGTCACTATCCTTCTTTCATGCAACTGTTTATTATTAATTTACCTTAGGTTTCCAGTAGGTCACAGCAGGGGGACAGACAGGGCATTGTGGTCTATTTGTGTCACCTGCAAAGTGAGAATAGCATACAAAACAAAAAGATTAGTTATGGTGACACATATTACACTGACTGTTAACCTAAGACGTCATCATTTACCTCTTCAGTCTCACTGTTTCTTTGCTTCTCCTGTCTCTGAGCTTGTTTTTTCTCCTCTTTCTCTCTCTCTGTCTGTTTGTCCTCACCTGTGAGCTTGTCTCCTCTCTCAGTTTGTCCTCATCTGTGCGCTCTCTCTCTCTCTCTCTCTCGCTCTCCCTTTCTGTCAAAACTTGACTTACCGGTGAGAGCAAACGATGTAGACAGCTACTCTTGTTCCGCTGCTACCGCAGTGCCTGTAAAAAAGCTTGATAGCTTTGGCAGCTTTGAAATAAACTCCTGCCTTTCTTCTTATTTTTCTGTGACCCGCTTTGGTATGTTTGCTTCATTTCTCACTCGATTTATCTCTTCTCTCTCTCTCTCTTACCGCTATTACCTACTTTGAATTTTAAATCATTTCTGCATACGCGGGATGAGCGTGATGCGCGTAACATGGAATAGTCCATGTAGTGCAGACTGAAGGGGGGTGTACACGGAAAGACCGCCAAAACATGAGTAATTAGACATCCCGATGCTACTATTGTGAATAGATTTTTATAAAAACAATAAATACGGGGAAAAAAATTAGAGAGGGCCTTTTGGGGGCCCCAAAAGGCCTTCTACGGGGCCCGGGGCTCCAATAGTACGGCCCGCCTCTGCCTCTGAGGAGTATAGGAATGTCAGACTACCAGGCATAGCCAAATTCTGTTAACATAAATCACGACACATGGTGTATAGCTGTCATTGCTTTATTTTCCCTTCAAGCTTGTTATTTTGTAAAGCTGATTGATGAGTAATGTGTGGAAAGGTAAATATTGGTGCATTCCTTTTGATTCAAACCTGAAGGCACAACGTGGATGCAGGAGATAATTCCATTGCTGCTGAATGGGGGGGACCTGACACCAGTCACGACCATTCCCAACTGGGATAGGGTTCCCTGGTTTGAGGAGACGAGATTGGCCCTGGTTTTGGACAAATTGAAGTCTCCGCGGGTTATGGTCTCTCATCTTCCTTACAACCTTATGCCCAGCTCTCTTAGCAGCTCCAAAGCCAAGGTGAATTTGTTTGTAGATGTGTAAACAATGTATTAGAGGTTTGATAAGTACATATAGGTGTACACATATATACATACACAGTGCCATTCAGGGGCATCAGGCTCTTTACTTGACAAGTAAGAACTGATGCAAAATATATTCTTGCACCTGTTACACAATTGTAAAAGATGGATGAGATTGCAATTATTCCAAAAAAAAATAAAAATAAATTGCTGCCTCTTGGCCTGGACTCCCTTGAAAAATAGTATTTTGATTTCAACGGGACTTTCCCTGGTTAAATAAAGATTAAATAAATAATCATTCAATAATATGTGCGACTCAGTTAGAATTAAAAAAGATGTAGGCCTACGATACAAAAAAAAAAGAATAGTATGTAGTCAGTGGTCAATGTTTTTTTTTTTACATTGTTTTCATAAAACAAAATGTTTTGTTGATCTGCTTTTAGCAGGAAATGTTAAAAAAGCAGTTGTTAGGTTGCAACTGTTGGAGTTGTGTGTCAGTGTGGCCAGTGTGTATAACAAAATAACGAACTAGCACGAACTAGCACTCCATATTCTTAGCCTATTGTAATAGCCTATTTGTTATGTTTTTTGTTGAAGGTCATCTACGTGACACGGAACCCCAAAGACGCAATGGTGTCATCGTTCCACTTCCACAAGATGGCCAATTTCCTTGATGATCCTGGGAACTTCCAGGAGTTCATGGACAAGTTTCTCACAGGCCAAGGTCAGTGGGTACAGAATTGAGACTTCAGTGGGTCAGAGATACGTGTAAGACTGGCAAAGAAATATATTTTCATATTTGTATATGTATATGTTAATTGAGAAAATCAAAACATATCTTCAGGACAATATTTTTCAGGTTTAGAACCTCCAATCCATATCAAAGGGGGGAGGGAGGCGGGGGAGAGGGAGACGGGGGGGGAGGGAGAGGGGGGGAGAGGGAGATAGGAGGTAAACGGAGACGGATGAGAGGGAGACGGGGGGGAGAGGGAGACGGGGGGGAGGGGGAGAGGGGGGGAGAGGGAGATAGTGGGTAAAAGGAGACGGATGAGAGGGAGACGGGGGGGAGAGGGAGACAGGGGGAGAAGGAGACAGGGGGGAGGGGGGGAGAAGGAGACGGGGGGAGAGGGAGACGGGGGGAAGGGAGACGAGGCGGGGGAGAAGGAGACGGGTGAGTGGGAGACGGGGGGGGAGAGGGAGACGGGGAAGAAAGGGAGACGATGGGGAGAGGGAGACGGGGGGGCAGGGAGACGGGGGGGGAGGGAGACGGGGGGGGAGAGAGGGAGACGGGGGGCAGAGGGAGAGGGAGACAGGAGTCCGGTGCCCAAGAAGGGAATCCAAGGTAACCACTGACCTCTGTCTTGTTTTCTAGTTCTGTTTGGAAAATGGACGGACCACGTCAAGAGCTGGAAACATGCAGATCTGGGAGACAGAATACTGTATACCACGTATGAAGCCATGGTGGAGGTAATACAGCACTGCCGGCAGCCAATTTGTCTTATTGGGATCTGCCGAACCATGAAAACAGGCTCTCGTTATCAATAGATAAATGATCTGCAGTGTGGAGTTATGAAACCTAAGCATACGTTATATGTTGTGTAATTTCCTGCAATACCCCCAGAGAGGGGGTGGACAAAACTGTGTTTTTAGGGTTTGAAATGGTTTGGACTGTTGAGAAATATCTTTTTTTTCCTCTTGCTTTATAAATGCATTCTCGAACGTTGAAACACCCATTGTTTTTTGTTCACACGTCTTATTAAGTGTGTTGTTCTAATATTGAGACAATGCTATATTTCCTGAGTGATGGAGCCACATACTCAATATAACATTCAGTGTTGTCTTACAGCCACCATTTCTGATACCGTGGGTGTAGTAATTGACCGCTGGCTACTCCGCCCCCTGTGCTTACTTGTGTGTGTCACCACAGAATTTACCTGGAAGTCTGGGGGAATTTTCCACTTTCCTCTGCAACAACCTCAGCGAAAAGACCTTGCTGGGGATAGCCGATCATTGCTGCTTCAAAAACATGAGCAAAAACCGCATGTCCAATTACTCACTGGTCCCAAAGGAGTTCATGGACCCTAGCAAGTCTCAATTTCTCAGAAAAGGTATGTACTTTACTCAGAACAATTTGTACTGCTACACCTTGGTGGATAAAACTTACAGAATATGTATATTTGTTTTGTTATTCCAACAAATAGGTAGGTTGTTTGCAACCATAGTCAGGGTGTAGCCAGAATTGATTGTGTTTGGTCGAATGTAACCAAAAACGTATTGCATAACAGGTAACAGATAAGATTACGTTTAACCCATAGAGGTACAGATAGATACAGTCTGAGTCCATACTTACATTGTATCCTACGTTTTAAGCACTTTGTTCATGAGATGTAGACCAGGATCAATGCGTAACACTACTTTGTAACCCACTACATCACTTTTCATCTAAAATATGTTTTTTGTGTGTGTGTGTGTGTGTGTGTGTGTGTGTGTGTGTGTGTGTGTGTGTGTGTGTGTGTGTGTGTGTGTGTGTGTGTGTGTGTGTGTGTGTGTGTGTGTGGTATTTTTTTCTTGTGTCCATGTGTTCTTGTGTGCATGTGTGTGTTTCTGTAACTCAGGCATTAGTGGAGACTGGAAAAACCATTTCAGCCCAGAGCAGGATCTCAAGTTCTCAGCTTGCATCAGTGAGGAAATGAAAGGAGAGAACCTTTGTTTTCCCTGGTGTGGTTAAATGATCCATGGCGCACACAAAGAGATCCAGCTGCTTCTCTTCTCCAGAGGTTTTGGATCAACAGTTTGAAAAAGAATACTAAACAGAACTTGAGCCCTTAATAGTGATACGAATTAACAATACGTGACAAATGAGCCGTAGTTTTTTGTTCAGGTAAATCATGAGAAAAAAACTTGAATCAATTCAGGTCCTTTCGAGTCCTGTGATTCTTTACAATTTGTAAATGTAATAATCTTCCTACTGTGCTTTCATTTTGTATTTTTCTGTTGTAGCCACCTCATATATGGTATACCTATTTGTGATTTTTTAACTAGCCTGCAACCAGTCAAATATGTTAGCTCAAGTTTGAATTGCTTTGGCAGATGTACGAAACTACCAAATGCTGATCTACCAATATGATCTCTTTCAATGTCTGAGACGATACATTTATGTTACATATATTTTATAGCGAAATAGAAGTGCATCTTTTATACTCAAAAAGTATATTAATGTGGTGATACCTGTAAACATATTCTAACACAATTTGCTCAAGGTTTACAGTGAAAGCACAAAGATATCAATGTATGTGTGTTTGTTTGTGATGGATCTTAAAGGTATTTTATGTAAGAGGTACTTAATAAACTGAGCAAATCACAATTTATTCACCATTGAATGATGTAGAAATGCTATAATCAAATCCAAGAACCAAAATATCTGTATGTTGAATGAAAGCCGCTGACTGATGAGTGTTGTGCTGGGAGAGGCAGGTTATTTGTTTAAAGGCCCACTATGCAACTTTTTTAGCCAAGTATGCAGGTTGAGAGTTATGCTGATGGTTCTGCATCCATTTCTGGGTCGATTGGTGGGTGTGTCATTTTCCCATGTCGCCTCTACAGTGAAAAAGCGCATATGCAACTTGATGTGTTCGGACCGAACCATTCCGGATGTGACGCGGCGGAAGTATCCTCGAAAATGTAGTCAGATTGTAGTTTCGAAAATGCTTTACGGCACAGACACACACCCAAACATGGCACCGGCTAGATATAAACAGCCAGTTGCGAGGCAATTGTTGCATTCATCATGGATCAATCGACTAATGGTACGGCCACACCAACCGCGTTACTCGTGTTGGATAACGCGAGTAACGCGCCTAACCTGATGCTTGATCATTGTGTGTCACAAAAATGGTTCAACGCGCCTGTGGCTGCGCTAGAGTTCGAGGTAGGAAACCCAAACGCCGCCGTGTTTGGGTGCATGATAGAGTTTAGATCGGGTTAGATTAAATAATCTCGGATATAAATAACGATCTCATCTCATCGTCATCCGTTTTTTCCGGGGTCGGGTCGCGGGGGGAGCAGCTCAAGCAGGGGGTCCAGACTTCCCTTTCCCGGGCCACATTGACCAGCTCTGACGGGGGGATCCCGAGGCATTCCCAGGCAAGTGTTGAGATATAATCTCTCCACCTAGTCCTGGGTCTTCCCCGAGGTCTCCTCCAGAGGCGTCGTCAGCCCCTTTTTACTGGGGCACGTGCCCCAGTAAAAGTCTCCAGTGCCCCAGTAAAATTCCATTGATCATTATTAAATTAATCTGCAGAAGCGCCGCACTCGCTATGGAATCGACAGGATTCATCAAGTACATCTCCTGCTGCCTCGGGAGTCTTCAGTCGAGCCTGCCTCTTACCAGCCAATCAAAAACGAAAGGGGCTACATAAAAGCCAATCAGAAAATAGCCCTATTGTATCTGGGTAAGATTTAACGCAACAACCAATGAAAGAAATCAGTTATTTACGGATTCGTCCACGTGACTCTTCTGAATGTTTCAGTGGTAAAGTGTGTAAAGTATGACCAAGTGTTTCTTTCTGTTCAATAGTAGATAGAACTTTATCAATCCCCTGTAGGAGAAATTTGTTAATAAAACAATAATGGTAAAAAAATAAGGAATCTCCCACTTCCGGCTTCCATGAAAGAGAACCATACTAATTCACACAATAGCGTTGATGCAAATCTAGCATTAAAGGTTAATTTAAGGAAGTTCTCTCAGTCACGCTGAAACTAGTTTGCTAGTAGTAGCGCTTTAATTTGCAGTGTAAGAGAATTCTGAGAAATCTGAATGCTGACAAAATTCTCAGAATTCTGACACTGCAATTTATTTGCACGCTACGACTAGTGAACTACTTTAAAAAAAACTCGACACTGCGACCAGGCGACAAATGACTGGTGAGAAGCTTCTTAAATTAACCTTTAATGCTAGATTTGCAGCACTTTAATTCCCGTCAACTTTGTTTTCTAACACCAGCATTTCCACAACTATGCTCTTGTTCGTGACTGCTATAGGCCTACAAAACCATTTATAGTGCATCTATTTTTCTGCTGGGTAATGCAGCTTTAATTTGGGCTCTGATTCTGAATAAATGCCGCTGCTGAACTGTGTGAATAAATAAAGGGAACTGAAATCTAAAGAAGACACGTGGTTTTGATGTAGGCCTACCGTGAATTCCAGCTGAAAGTGGAACATTGCTGCCATCAGGGGAAATTAATGTAACCTAGGCATATTGTAAGTAGCTTTCAATTCCTTGTTTTTTTGTTGATCATGTTTCGTTGGAAACCACGGGAGCTGGAAACAGCCCAGAGTAAGTCATCTCCTTTTTTAACGTTACAACAAATTCACAACTTGTTTGACACAAACAATGACAACTTGATTGCTGTTAAAGAATGTTGCCCACATAATTAGCACCAGTTTTTTCAATACTGAGCGTCTGTAGCCTGTAGTTTTATAGCACACACACACACACACACACACACACACACACACACACACACACACACACACACACACACACACACACACACACACACACACACACACACACACACACCATGCGTGCACGCACACACGCGGAAAATTAATAATGAATGAAAAATTGTCTGTCTTCAAAACTTGAGGAAGTTTTAGTGGACAAAAACTTCCTTAACACAAAAAAGGAAATTATGGATATACAGGGTGTTTTTAACATACATGGATCCAACAATGTTCCCAACACTGACACAGATAATTCAGATCATTGCACTCACAATTCCTGTAAACAGTTGTAGTTGTGAGCGATCTTTCAGTGAGTCGAGAAGGCTCCACACCTGGCTTAGGTCAACCATGGGGCAAGGAAGGCTTCACCAACTTTCTCTTTTGTCCATTGAAAAGGAGCAACTATGCAAAGTGAGTCAAAGCCACGTTATTGACCGCTTTGCCACCATGAAGGCGCGGCGATACAGCTTAATAGTGAAAAATAATCATTAAAAAAGGCTCTATGCAGTAGTGTATGGCCTTATTTAGTTTAATTAAGAGCTTTGATGGTTCTATAACATTTTCCAGGTTGATTGGTGGCAATGAGCCACCTCACCTTAAGTCAGAAATTCTATTAGTTTTAAACCTTGTTTCTTGCCTTTTTTAGTACATGTCGTTCTGGCAAAATTATGCTGTTTCCACACAGCTTCTAAATAAATATAGATGTGTAGACTTCTCCTGATAAAGAGGTGAAGGTCATAAAGAGACTTTTTGTTTATTTGTCAGTTACCTTATTTGTAAATCTTTGAGATGTGTATGTGTTTAAATAAATATAATTGTACGGTACTCATGAATCCATCTTTGCGTCTTTACCTTTACCAGTGCTTTAATATAGCCTACAATATGACAGTGACAATGATTTTGAAGCTTGTACATACCCTTCTGTATCCATCTATTTCATATTGTGCACACGTAAAAAAAAATGTTGGCAGTTGGGGGCCTTTGCCCCAGTAAAACTCTAGGTCTAGCAACGCCCCTGGTCTCCTCCCCACTGGACGTGCCTGAAACACCTCCCAATGGAGGCGCCCAGTGGGCATCCTTGCCAGATGCCCGAACCACCTCAGCTGACTCCTTTCTAATGCCCCTTTTCCACTGCATGGTACCAGCTCGACTCGACTCGACTCGACTCGACTCAGCTCGCATTTTTTGCGTTTCCACCGCGAAAACATGGTATCTGGTACCTGAAGTGGCTGCTTTTTTTAGTACCGCCTCGCTCTAGGTTCCAAGCGGCTGAGCCGATGCTAAAAGGTGACGTCGGCAGACGGCCGGCCACTGATTGGCCAGAGAGTGTGACGAAGTCACGAGAGCGACACGGCAACCATGCTGGTAACAGCCATAGCAGCGCCGCAGCCAACATATTCCACTTCTTCAACTTCTTCAACATGCCAGCTAATAATAGTAATGTTATCGATGTCCTCCATTGTTGTTATGTGGGTTCTCTCCATGTGTGGGTTGCGTAGGTGTTGTTTGCTTCGCGTACAAAAATACGTCATGGCCCTTTCGCGCAGCCGACCCCGCCCACGTCCAGGAGGTACTATTTGCGGTGGAAATATGTTTCCATGGGTGTTTTGCTGTTCGTCCGTCTCGTCCCCCAGATACAGACTGAATCCCCGAATCCAGGTTCTTGTTTATTTAGATTATTATGTTGGCCAACACTCTCACACTGATTGTTCTGTTCAACCTAAGATAAAACAATTATAATCTAGGATATAAATTCTCCCCGTCAACTATAAAAAGGATGGCTTTATGTTTATTTCAATACAAATACACCATTTTAAAAATGTATAACCTTGCCTACACTTTATGAACATTTACTTCGGACATGGCTCCACGCATTCGCCGGCTTCTTTGAAAACGAATGCACATGGCTCGCGTAGAAGTGCATGGGGAAGGGTCGTCAACGAGTTGTTACGACAGTGTTGTAAAATATCTACTACGAAGCTGTAGGGGGCGCTGTGTAGAGAAATGTGCGTGCCAAAACCAAGAAAACAGCGAAGAAATTCCCGAAGTTGCATAGTGGGCCTTTAAATAAATACTAATTTGTATGTGTGTGCCTGTTCGAGTGTGTTTAGGAAAGGGTGTGTGTCTGTGTGCATGTGTGTGTGTGTGTGTGTGTGTGTGTGTGTGTGTGTGTGTGTGTGTGTGTGTGTGTGTGTGTGTGTGTGTGTGTGTGTGTGTGTGTGTGTGTGTGTGTGTGCGTGTGTGTGTGTTTCAGGGTGTGTGGGTTTAAATGTGTGTGTTAGGATGCTGTCCAACCATGTCTCTCCTCCCTCTCTCATGAGTTCTGACACTGCATCAATTACACAGTGACCTTTTGCTTGTGGAAGTGGAAGTGTGTGCGTGTGCGCGCGTGTGTGTGTGCGTAATAGCAGACAGTGCGGTGCCGGCCCCAGGACACCCACTTCGTTGCCTGGGGCTCTCTATGGGCCTGCCTTGGGCTGGCCCACAGGATGGCTCTTCTTACTTTGATCCCTTCACACACACACACACACACACACACACACACACACACACACACACACACACACACACACACACACACACACACACACACACACACACACACACAAGCATGGACGTGCACTTGCACAAACACACAGGTACACACATACACACACACACACACATACATACATACATACATACATACATACATACATACATACATACATACATACATACATACATACATACATACATACATACATACAGTACATACTTGGCCACATGCACACACACATAAACACGTGCGCGTGACACACACGCACATACACACAAACACACACACGAACGCACACATACATTGCACACACTTTCTTAAGACACAGATTACATGATTATGTGAACAGGTGCTGATTCTGGTCATTCTGTCACTAAGCCTTGTGTCTATGTGGCTTCAAGGCGTAGTTATATTGGTCAACTTTGCAATTGAACAAATGCGTTTGTTCAAAACGTTTTTTCTAGTTGATGTCGGTTGGTGAGTCTCAGAAATTATCACTGACGAATGTGTGTGAATCTCAATGCCATTAAAATGACTTGTTGTTGATAAATTGAAGTAGTTAATGCCTTAGTTAGCTCATACCAGTAACAGCAGGTACTTGAACATGAATATGCAGTCCTGATTAATCCAATTGTAGTCATATACCACATACCATACTCTTCGTCTGTGGCATATGACACAATGGATAGATATAAACGCAATACCCAAAGGGACTTTTATTTGCACAGTGATCTTGGCACGCCGTCCACCCACCGGTAGACAGAAATACATGCACCCAACGTGCACGCAGTCCCGCCCCACCCAGGGGTGTCTGCGGAGTTCCGGGCCACGGGGCAATTAGCAGTAATGACGGGAAGCTTATTAGCGTTATCGGCTGCCATGCAGTCTTCCACTGGCACTCACAGAGAGCCAGGCCGGTCACGTACAGTAGGCTTACAGGCAGCCGAGAGGTGCTGCTCTTCTGAGAAAAGCGTCATTCCTCACCTCTTTACTCCGCTAGACATCGGTTCCCAGATTAGGTACGCCACCCCCTGTTATCCCCACCTCGACCCCGACCTTGTTATGGTTGTTGGAAGAGATGGATTCAGAACCACCCGATCATCCGAATGTATTAACCTCTGTTTAGGATTTGGGTCACATTTAACGACTAGTTATCGACATTTGTATTGATTGATTATTAGCCTGAAATGTGTTTAATAATTAAGTTAAATTCAACTTTATTTGCATAGCCCTTAATCACAGGTACAGTCTCAAAGGGCTTAACGGGACACATATGACTCCCCCCTGACCCTAGCCCCCAAGAGGGCAAGAAATAACGTTCCTTATTAACAAGGAATACATTTTGAGAAGCTATCGTCTAGTCTCAGAAATTTGTTATGACGTGTATAATGTAAACGCAAATGGTCAATTTGTGTGTACTTGAATTGAAGGACGTAATTCTACTACATCCTGCGTCATTGGATCCGATTTGGACATGTGTGTGTGGGTGCGTCTGCTTCTGTGTTTCATCTCCATAATTACCGAAAAGAATGGAGGGGGAGGAGGGGATGTCACTACGGTCAGGGAGGTCCAACAAGGGGCCAAATAAAATAAGCAGCAACAGTCCCTGAATAGGTCCGAGACACAACATCAGTCACGTAGCCACCTCATCCTACTTGACATGCAGGCAGATAGATGGGCAGAGCTACAGACTGTGACTGGCTCTCATGGAATATTTACTCTGGTAACGTTCACACTCTGTAAAAGCCAAATACAAGTCGAAAGTAAGAAGTGACATATATAAATATGTAAACAAATGACTAATACCTGTAAGCCTCCTTGTTCTGTACAATACACTCAGATAATAGCCAAAGACATAAATAAATAGCCAGTGCTTTCAGGGTAGATTGTGCCTAGGTATTGTCTTGGATACCATATGGATACAATAAATGTATTGTAAGATAATAAACAACATATGATGGTAAAATGCCCTACAGAAAACTGGGATATCTTATTGTATATCAATGATAAATGTGAACATTACATATTTCATTCATTGAAATCGCCTTCTTTTTCATTGTTTTATTTTTGTTCCTAAAAGACAAGATCTTTCACAGAAACAACAAACACATGTCTTAAACACTAAATAAGAGGCTGCGTGTGTTTGGGTTAAAACATCCTCGGGGGATATTTGAGAACACATTGCCGGTAACCGCTGTGTGTGTTTGTACATCTTGCCAATCACTCATGAAATGGTACTAAATACGAACTCCTAAGTACAATAAACAGACAACTCATTCAGCTTTATTGTACTGTCAGTATAAATCGCTCTTTTATACTGACAGTAAGTTGGCTACAGTGGTATTTTCATTGTTTATTTCGGACTAACTGATTGTGAGCCTTCCTCCCGTCGGTCTTCCTACTATTGTTGTTGCTGATTGAATGTTGAACTTCAGTGATGTGATTATGGACCGTGTTCCTCACTACGTTATGCCAGAGTGCCCTCAGATGACAGATTGATGATCGTGAAGAACTTAATGGAAATAGCATGACCAGGTTTGGCTGGATTCAAGATATGGATGGATGGATTGACACAGTCAGGGATGTAGTGGGAGTTTTTTTTTCACCTACAATTAGACCACATATTTTGTGTACCACTCTAGAAGGTGGTATGATATAACCAGGGATGGGCACAAATACATCAAGATGTGTTTCCAAATAAAATACAAAATACCAACCTTAAAAATGTATCAAAATAAGCTACAAAAAATGTATCAAAATAAAATACTGTACTTTTGTATTTTCAAAATATTACAAAATACTTATTACCCCAAGGCAGTTTTTAAACAACCTTTCTCTAATAGCCTTTTTCATCTATCCCTTCACTTGTTCACTACCTGGCAAAACCTCTGAGAGCAAGAGAGTCCTTCCATAATCAGTCAACAGATTAGATATGCTGACCCCTCATGTTAGAAACATCCCAATATAAACCTCTGCCCTGATAAATGTTCGGTAACTCAAGGAACCCTTCCTTATTTACTCTCTTGGTGTAATAGATTGCCCACTATGAATCAGTGACAATAACTCAAAGACAAACAATCCAAATGGATAATTTATTTAGAAATTTAAACTAGGCAGCATTTTAACCTATAATAATCAGTTATTTAACACCATCACTACAAAACATATGGTGAGTTGCATCACAGTTGCATAATTGTGTATACACCTGAAACTGGTGTGTGCACAACCTCTATCAATCTAAATTCAAAAAGAATGTGTCACATTAATACAATCGAATCAGTTAGGCCAATTAGAAGCCAATAATTATGACATTATCAATCATTTCTTATTTGGAATGTGCAAGAGGTTGGAAATGTCCTTGTTTGTGGTAGGAAATTATCTTGTCAAGTCACCATGGCATGGCATGGTATGGTAAAACAGAAAAAAGAAAGGAAAATAGCAAACTCAAGTGTGCCATCAAAGCTTGTGAACTCAAGTCCTTGTGCTGTCCTTGTGTGAGCAAAGGAGTATGTGTAACCTTAGCCACCTTAGCTAGTGGTGCCTCCTCAGGTGATGCCTTTAAGCACAACTAACTTCTCAAACAGTGTTGCATTCAGACAACGTCTATGGGGCCTGATAATCAGTCCAGCAAAGGAAAACAAACGCTCTACTGGAGCAGAATACGGAATGATGGTATTGAACCTTACACAAAGGGGTTTTGATGGGGGGGTACTTGTCCAAGGATGGCAAGTCTTTCCTTTGGTCCTCTAAAACATGCACTGACTCTAGCTCAGCTTCTGGAAAACCTCCACGTCTTCTGTGAAGATGAAGAAGTCATCCTCTTCCTTCCTCTACTGTAGCAGTTGTGTTTGAAACCTCACTCTCAGTAACAAACCCAAGATCTGTGGCAGCCTGAAGCATCACTTCTTCGATTCTTTTTTTGTTTTACTTGCCATATGTGGAGGCAGCCAGTACGGATGGGTCACACTCGCCAGGTTCGCTTCATTCACTTCTGGTCGAAGTTCATCCTCAACTATATGCAGAAAGTGTGAGCAGAAACTGAGGTTGTTGGCATGCAGTTCTTCAAGCCTTGCCTCTACTGCAAATAAGGTCGGAATTAATTTTGCTTAATAGCACGGTGACTGGCTCTGCAATCGATCAATTGCCAACAGTTTGACAGAAAATATTTTACAGTATTTTGAAAATTAACAAATACACAACACTGAAGTATTTTGATATAAAATACAAAGGCATTTTCATCATCTCAATAAAATACAAATTACAAAGTATTTTGTATTTGAAATACATATTTTAAATACATGCATTAGAAATAATGCCCATCCCTGGATATAACATAGGCCCATATTGGAATATCAATAATGGTTAGTATTTCCATGCATACATATTTAGTTACATTTTATTTTCTGGTACATCACAGACTAAGCCCAATGGTGGGAAGGAGGAATTATTTGTTTGGCCTCAACCACCATTTGAACACATTTTAAATAGATTAACATCACAAAATTATATTTAAAAAGAAAGCTTACTTCTAATTATAATTTAGTGTAAAAGTTGTGTGAAAAGGAACTGCTCCCTTGCATCCTACGACCAAATACGTGATTTTACACAATAGGTGGACCACATACAGACAGACAACCTGCCTTCAAACAGACAGACAGCCTGGCCCTGGCTACAAACAGGCAGACGGACAGATAGATAGACAGATACAGAGGGCGCCTTTATCCTCCGCTGCATCGTCTGCCTGTATCCGGTGTGTCTAATCCACTAAGTGTGTCCTGCGAAAACAAAAGAGAGAGGGAAGGAAAGAGTCGAAGAATAGTTTGGGGTCGCACCCACCGTCACCAAATAGTGAAGGTGCAGCAGGCGTTCTCCGAAGACTCTTGAAATAACCGTTGGTTGTGCTCGATCGTAGACACAACACCGCCAAGCTCCATACACACTCCCCAATAAACGCGAGAGACGACACAGGGGGCTATTGTGTTTGTTTATGAGCTGTTTATGGGACAACAATGGCTGGCATAAACAAGAGCTTCGGTTGACCTCCGTAGCTAACAACGACAGGTATAAATATCGGCTAAATATAGCAAGGCATCTGCATTGTCATTTTCGAGTTGTCAGACAATGGGCGTCGCGTGTGTGTGTATATTGGTCTCGGTGGTGTTGGTGTCGATATACAGTAGATTCCCTGTTACGTCGGGTCTGCGTGATGCACAACATGCACACAGCAGTGCGGAATTACAGGCGGAGGCCGGAGACTGGAATCCTGGGTGTACGTCACCCTGGTCACACTCAGCTGGCCAGAGGGGTGGTGCCTTTCCTGCGCACATTATGTGCATAGACACACACATACCATCCTGAGGGGTTGTGCTGGCGGCCAGCGATGCTTATCTTTATGCGTCAGCAGCGTTACAGTATTTCCTCTATGTAGTCCGCAGACCATAGGATGAGACTGAATGAATCCGAGCCAGGGTCAGTAGTGGGGGAGGGGAATGCAGTCCCCAGGGAGACAAACGCAGTGCTGTTGGGTAGATGATGGTAGATGTGATGGTTATTTGATGGTTTCACAGCCTTTTTTAGCACCCTTTTGTCATTACCCTGTTTGCTGGTTTTTTTTCTGTACATAATTTTGAGGTAATGGCAGATATTTAGTGCATGTAATAGGCATGAGCCAACTCACCGGATGTCTTTAATAATGTTATAGTGGCTTTGGGAATATTAGTTATTAAGCATAAGCATGTGTTGAGTTTTTATCACCCTGAACAACACAAACATGTTATTGAGACATTTGACATAATCGGTACATTCACCAAATGCTGCACATGCATGAATAAATCAATATATATAGATAGGGTTAGGGTATGTGTTAATATTAGACTCAATATACCCTCAAATGCACATTACATAAGTTCACAGCCCCTGCGTATAAACCAACATGTCTGATTGACGTTGGATTGTCCCCTTTGTTAGTGTTTTTGAGGAAAAGCGTGAGTGTGGCTATTTGGCACGGCAGCACCACCCATTGTTTTCCATCAATTGTTTATTTATTCCTCCTAGAGACAAAGATAGCAGCATGGAATGGTCAACACTTTGTGTGTGTGTGTGTGTGTGTGTGTGTGTGTGTGTGTGTGTGTGTGTGTGTGTGTGTGTGTGTGTGTGTGTGTGTGTGTGTGTGTGTGTGTCTGTGTCTGTGTCTGTGTCTGTGTTTGTGTGTTGGTGTGTGTAAGCACGTGTCTTTCTGCTTATACAGGGGCCTTGTTTGGCTTTGCACTCTGTACAGCTTCAGCACGATGGACCCTACGTATAGACAACTGTACTCAAACCCCCTGTAACCCTCAATATGTAAACTCAGCATGAAAATATAAACAAACTGATTAGCAGCAAGCATTAGCATCTAAATATTTCCCCCAAGTTGCAACAATTGGCAAAAAGTAAAGATAGGCTGTTGATGTTTTCAAGGCAGGCAAGTCATTTTTAACTCAATTGTCCCTAGGAGTGGATTGTGTGTGTGTGTGTGTGTGTGTGTGTGTGTGTGTGTGTGTGTGTGTGTGTGTGTGTGTGTGTGTGTGTGTGTGTGTGTGTGTGTGTGTGTGGTGTGTGTGTGTGTGTGTGTGTGTGTGTGTGTGTGTGTGTGTGTGTGTGTGTGTGTGTGTGTGTGTGACCCTGAGCTGGCACATTCTGTCATCCCTTGCAGGTCATGATACATTATTGCACTATGTTGAGCCACCAGTAGAAAGTCAGATGTGAACAGTTTGGGATTGTACACCGTGTTCCACTGTCGACCGTGCTCAAAGATCAACCTCCTAAAATCCCTGCCCTTTTTAAATGGCATATTTAATAATAATATTATATAATGGATTGCTGAATAAAAATGCCACAGTCCTTTATGTTTATGTGTGTGTGTCTCTCTGTCCCTCTGTGCGTGTGTGCATGTTTGTGTGTTACGGGAGAAAGGCGTGGTTGTGACTGGTCTAAACTGGCAGCAGGCGACTCAAACGAGTCCCGATTGGCGTTGACACTGGGTGGGTTAATAGCCATCATTAGCTGCACACTCCAGGGTAATGGGCCATAATGAGGCTGTGTGATAGTCAGCCTGATGGGTGGCCTCCATGGACTCTATAGTACGGAGCTGCTGATAGGCCAGCAAGGCGGGCCAGGGAGGTACTAGCCAATAGAAACGTAGGTATAGTGCCCTGGCAAGCATGAATTAACTGGCATCGACGCCACATCAAAGAGTTGTGAGAAAGAGAGAAAGAGAGTGTGTGTGTATGTGTGTGAGAGTATATTTGTTTGTGTGTCTGTACATCATTATGTGTGTTTAGTGCTTTGGTTGAAAAGGAGCCACTGAAAACCACTGAAAATATGAATTGTGGAAATCATTGAAAACAGAATTTACAATTTAGATCATGTACACTACACCCCACTCTCTTCTCTCAATCAGTCAGTTTATAAGATAGTAGATGGATGAGATAAGCTAGAAAATGGGGTTTGAATCCCACGGCATACCTCGGGCATCAGGAATGATTGTGTTGTATAATAATGTGTCCAGTGTGATGATTGCATTATGAGACATATAGATGGCAAAGGGAAAGTTGACCAAGTTAGTAGAGCAGATTAGTAAAAAAATTGTTCACTTTGGTATACAAGCATGAAAT
The DNA here is from genome assembly GCF_026213295.1 of Gadus chalcogrammus. NCBI lineage: Eukaryota > Metazoa > Chordata > Actinopteri > Gadiformes > Gadidae > Gadus > Gadus chalcogrammus. Next base: position 17,047,385 of record NC_079422.1, on the reverse strand, counting down.
TTAGCACGGATACTCTCTGAGGGCCACTATTTTGGAAAAAGCCGTTGGCCACTCAATTCAATATGGCGGCCATTTTTCAAGATGGCCGCCATTGATATTCAATGCTTATTATATAAATTATTCAAACAGTGATCCAAGCACAATATTTGATACAAATACTATCTAAAGGACATGTTAATGGAAAAATATGCTTGTCCCAGTAAAATTCAAGATGGCCACCATTTTTAAGATGGCCACCGTTCCTGTCGAATATTAATTATTCAAATTGTTCAAATGCTGATTCAAGCATACAATTAGGCAGAAATACTCTTCAAGGAACACTCTTTTGGAAAAAGGTATGTGCCACTCAAAATTTCAGGATGGCAACCATTTTCAAGATGGCCACCATTTCTGTCAAATAGTCATATGTCTGCTTTGCCTGCCTCCTCTCCTTTGACCTGTCCGGCCTAGTTAAACTTGCCAGGGATATAAAATCCCCGCCGGCATAGCTCTCAGGTTCATTGGAGTACACAAGCCTCTCCACCACGGCAAGGTGCAGTCCACAGAGAGGAAGGGCCACTTGGAAGTGGCCAGTAAAAATTCAGGATGGAAACCATTTTTCAAGATGACTGCCATTCCTGTCTTATGTTCATTGCCACTGTTTCCAAATAGTGATACTGAAAATATGCCTCTTTTAAGGCCACTTTTTGAAAAAATTGTATGGCCAATAGAAAATTCAAGATGGAGACCTTTTCCAAGATGGCCGTCATTTTGGTAGTATGTACACCAGGGGTCTCAAACTCGTGGCCCGCGGGCCAATTGCGGCCCGCGGGACGATATTTTATGGCCCCCTACTTGATATCAAAGTTAAGTGTTAGTGCGGCCCGCAAGTTTAAATTTTTATTTTTTTATTTTTTTGCCGAGTCGCTGCGCTTGCCCGTTGGCCTCATTTATAAAGCTTGCTGCGCACAAAAACCTTGCGTGTGCGCTGGAGATACGCCCTTTCTGTGTGTATCTCTTTCCAAACAGCATGCACCTGACAGGGTTCTCTCCTGTGTGACTCATCTGATGTATTTCGATCTTACTGAAGCATCTGAAACTAACCGCTTAGCAACCGAGTTCCTGAAGTTGTGGAGCTTCATATCCCTGAGCATGAAATGTGCGTCAGTTCTTTTTCACTGCAAACGTTGGTAGGCTATTTATAGAAAATGTCCATGTTCTGACATGATTGATTGCATTTTATAACTGCATGGGCCTAGATACGTCGGTAGGGGTGTGTGTGTCTGTGTGTGTGTGTGTGTGTGTGTGTGTGTGTGTGTGTGTGTGTGTGTGTGTGTGTGTGTGTGTGTGTGTGTGTGTTTCTGTGTGTCCAGTGGGAGAGGAAATATCGACGTGTGAAAGAGTGTTTTGTATCAAGTTGATGCCGACACATGTTAATCGAAATTTATATATCATAAGTTACACATGTATTAAAAAAGAATTCGGGTTGAAATCGGGCTCGGGCTCATAATTACAGTTAATGTGTCGGGCCGGGCTCGTACAGAACGTGCACGGGCCGGGTCGGGCTTGACACACACACACACAACTCGTAACTCTTTCTACCAGGAGACACTCCGAGACACTCAGAGGGGCCCTCGCAATCAAGGGGCTGCAGAGGGTGGTTGGTTAGCCCCCCGCCAGCAAGCGTGTCAGGGTGATAGCGGTTCAGTTGAGTCACGGTACGTTAGTTTCACTGTTTTCGGTCATTGTCTTCGGTACGGTTAAGCCTCCCCACACACACACACACACACACACACACACACACACACACACACACACACACACACACACACCCCAAACGTTTGCGGTGAAAAATGCTTCTGCACATTTCACCCCGTCTTCGCAAGGTTGTTGGGCGCAGCAAGCTTTATAAAAAATATATATATAAAGCCATGCATGGGCCCTGCAGGAGCTGTGTGAGAGGAAGCACTGCCAGGTCTCTGGCAGTAAGGAGTAGGCAAGAAAAGCCATATGTTCAGAAGGACACTTCATGTTCTGAAGAAGGTTCATGTTTTAAAGTCGTTCATGTTCAAAAGAGCCATTCATGTTCAAAAAGCATTCATGTTACAGAACTGTTAATAGTAAAGCTTGAGAAGACTGGATATTTGTACTTTTTTGTGGAAAACTTGATGCGGCCCAGCCTCACCCAGAATCTGCCTCCAGCGGCCCCCAGGTAAATTGAGTTTGAGACCCCTGCTACATTGACCTCTGACAGAAATGGTGGCAATCTTGAAAATGGTCGCCATCTTTAATTTTTGAGTGGCACTCACCTTTTTCAATGAGAATGTTCCTTGAAGAATATTTGTACCAAATGTGATGATAGCATCACCATTTGAAGAATTGATGTAAGGATTCAAGAGAAATGGCAGCCATCTTGAAAAATGGTTGCCATCTTGAAAAATGGTTGCCATCTAGAATTTTTGAGGGACAAGCACCGTTTAAAAAATAAAAAAAATTCTTAAGAGAGTATTTTCACTAAATGTTATGCCTACATCACTTTTTGAACGATTTACATAACGAGCATTTGACAGAAATAGCAGCCATATTGAAAAAATGGCCGCAATGTTGAATTTTTGGTGGCCAACGCCTTTTTTCCCAAAAAGTGACCCTTAGAGAGTATCTGTGCCAAATTTCATGCTTGTATACCAATTTGAACGATTCTCTTGAAATATGCCATTAATCTGCTCCACTAAGTCCTAACATGTTCATTCCACTGAATTGTGGTTGTATATGAAAACTTTTTTTATACAGCTCTCTTGAAGATTAGAATTAGATAATAATTATTTCTGGATGTTCCCAAGACACCTAAGAGAATGAATCAAAATCACATTTTTGTAATAACATAAATGGATCAGATGGGAATCAAAAGAAGCTGCATCTGACATTTAAGTGATGTGTGATGAAAGAAGACTGCATCCGCAGTTAGTGAATTGTTTACTTCTGACAATACAACAAAGTAAAAAGAGTTCAAGTCAGGTCGGAGACTTGAAATGACATAGATAGTAAAAGTGTGTGTGAGTGTGTGTGTGCATGTGTATGTGTCTGTGCGCGCACGCATGTGAGTGTGTGTGTGTGTGTATGTATGTGTGTGTGTGTGTGTGTGTGTGTGTGTGTGTGTGTGTGCCCACGTGCATATGTGCGTGTGTGTGTGTGTGTGTGTGTGTGTGTGTGTATCTGTCTATCTGTGTGTTTATTCGACTTTTTCATCTATTTTCTTTAATGAGTTATATTCAAAATGATCGTCCACACAGACATCTGTACACGACAGTGAAATCAAAACTGTATTAAAACCAACGTTGAACAAACATCATTGTCTTTGTTTCCCTCAAAAGCGACCCTAACCTCTGACATCTATTGTCTCCATCATGATTAATGAACTATGACCACAACAAGTAACAAAAACTAACCTGAGTGCTAAAATGACTAATGATTACAGTCGATCGTGTGTGTGTGTGTGTGTGTGTGTGTGTGTGTGTGTGTGTGTGTGTGTGTGTGTGTGTGTGTGTGTGTGTGTGTGTGTGTGTGTGTGTGTGTGTGTGTGTGTGTGTGTGTGTGTTTGTCTGTGTGTCTAGGAATACAGAGTGTGTTTACGCATGTGTGTGTGCATATATTCCTTCAGCCAGTCAGTCTGTCCCTCTCCATGATTTTGTGTACACAGCAATTAGCCCCAATGGGGTGTGGTGCGTCTGTTCACTGATCTGATTCTGAAGATCAGTAGAAGAGCTTGAGATGTGAACTATTCTAACATATAGAGGCAGATACGGCGGTTAACCCTCCCCACAGAAAAACATTTTTGTTTGTAGTTTAGGCCGCTTTGACCTCACCTAAAAATAACAATGATATGAAATGAAAATAAACTCCCGTTGTAACAGAATCATCAGGATGTTTCCTCCTTTGCCGGGATCTAACATCCCCTATTTGAGGACTTATTTGAAGCTTTTGTCCCCAGATTGTGGTTCAAGGTTTCCACCGTTCTGAGTGTGTACAGAAGATAGCCATGTGGAGGGGAGACAGAGATGCTGGTTTAGATAGTGTCTCTCTCTCTCTCTCTCTCTCTCACTCACTCACTCACTCACTCACTCACTCACTCACTCACTCACTCACTCACTCACTCACTCACTCACTCACTCACTCACTCACTCACTCACTCACTCACTCACTCACTCACTCACTCACTCACTCACTCACTCACTGTCTCACTCACTCACTGTCTCACTCACTCTCTCTCTCTCTCTCTCTCTCTCTCTCTCTCTCTCTCTCTCTCTCTCTCTCTCTCTCTCTCTCTCTCACACACTCTAACTCATCCTCCCTCGCCCATCTCAGACCTCCCTTCATGTCATCCTGGTCATCTCCTCAGTCCTGTCGAGCCCCTATAAAAACCCCTGTGTGGCTGTGTGTTCCTTCTGAAGAGCTGAGTGGCTGCAGTAGCAACGACCACCGTTTTTCTGACCAGACACATTGCTGCCAGACCCTCTTCATCCAGCACATAGGATACGGGACTACTTGGCCCATTATTAACTTATTGCCATTAGCATTTTGAATTTTCTCCACAGCATTCATTTTTTATTTTGTGTTGATTTTAGATTTGAAAAGATTGAAGTGATAGATAGATTGATGAATAAATAACTAGGCCAGTTGAAGATGATGCACCAATCCACTCTTGTGCTGAGGATGACAGTTTTGCTTGTATTGGGGCAAATGTCTGGAACAGGTAAGAATGGAAATCGGCATGACATTATGATTTTTTATGATATGTTTATGGAAGGATAAATTGCTTCCAATAGATAAGATGCTCGCAGGTGTATTCGTAATTTGGAAAGGCTACTCTTTGATGCTTTCAATGTTCATAACTAACATATTTTGTGTAGCCAAATTTAACCTAAACTTGATCAAACTTTGATCAAAAAGCTCAAAGTTAAAGTAACAAGTGCCACATTGTGTATGAAAAATGTCGAATTCCGGCATAAAATGGCAGTTTAAGTATAAGAAATTTCCCTAATCAGAAAATAAAGGTTTGATTTGAAGAATCGGGTTTTGGCTAACCTCAGCTCAACAAAGGGTAGGTAGAGAGGATATCTATGAGGATATATATCTTTCACTATATGACCTTCTTCCTGTGGGACTGACCATTTCTTCCTGTTTTGCAGTAAAAATACTTTCTTGTGCATAAGCTAGCACTGATGCTTTGTCCCCCTCTTCCCTCTGTATGCAGCAGCCGAAATGGATATAATTTACACCAAATCTGACATTGAAATCGGAGTAAAATATATGCTTCTGTGTAAAGGTAAGCTCCCTCCCATATTAGAAATACCCTTTTATTTCATTAACAATATGATATTTGCTTGCGTTCTTGTGGTGTGCATGTATCCAGTGCCCAAAATGTCGATCTTAATGTAAAATAAGGTTCAAAACTTCTGTGCATCCGTGGCTAAAATGGGGCCGCCCCATCTCTGGCATACCACAATATATAGCCATAGTACTTTATGATCGGTGGATATTGATGAGAGATGATGTCATCATTGACTTTATTGAGGTCTGACCTTTCTTGCTGGTGTCACTTATGTATCACGACAACGCAACGTCGACCAGGCAATCATTTGACGGACCGCAAGTCTGTCGCTGCTGTAGAACACCCTTGTGTTTTTTTCTTCCTGACAGCCGGTGGTGAGGGAGATATCACCTGGCAGAAGGACGGCAAGGATATCGATGATGAGGAAAGGGTTTCCAAAATTGATGAGGTGTCCTCCAAGCTGGAAATCCAGAATGCCACGTTGGAGGACGCGGGCAGCTACACCTGCCTGTGCACATTTGATAACGGAGATCCAGATGGTCGGACCAGTACAAATATATACGTTTACGGTGAGACCGGAGATCAGGCAGACGCACCCAAGGGCCCATGAACAGTTATGTATACACATGCAACAGACTGTGAAAGACCCACTCACGCGCACGCACACACACACACACGCACGCACGCACGCACGCACGCACGCACGCACGCACGCACGCACGCACGCACGCATGCACGCACGCACGCACGCACGCACGCACACACACACACACACAGTGCTTAGTGAAAATAGTGGGTGTATCAGATTGAGTTGCAGATATTACTCTATGATTATAGATTTGACTACACTTGATTGTTTGGTTGATCTATGATTGTTTCCCCCCGAACGTCACAGTACTTATCGTGCATGATTCAACAAATCAAAAGCCTTACGTGAAATCAGGTCTGCAAGTTCTGGATGAACCAGGATACCAGATAGGTGGTGGGGTTAGGCACTGAGGTAATGTTTCGCAATGCTGCTTTCCAGATGGTCCGTCCTTCGGTGCCACCCAGGTGTACCATGAGTTCCTGATAGGACAAGATGGCATGGTGCCCTGCCTGGCATCCGGCCGGCCAAAAGTGGATGTACGCTGGTTGCGGGACGAGCAGGGGATCTCTTCTCAAGGTAGGACCAGCGTCGTACTTTGGTTACGAGGGTTAGACCGGGGCAGGGTCTGTGCCGTAGTGCCTTTGCTCGGTGTTGCCTGGCAGCCTGGCTTGGTCTTAGGCTGTAAAGCGTGGATGCTGACTAGGGGCTGCTGAGGATAACCTAAAGGTGTGTTCCTGAATCCTCGGATGCCAGCCTTCCGAGTCGGAAGTCGGGAAATCTTCCAGATTTCTTGCGGCATTTCCCGGACGCACACCCCCTCTTTGTCTTCATCTCTCGGAATTCTGAGAGTAGACCGAGAGCAGTGATGACGCTCTCAACAAAAATGGCTGTGCCCGTGAAGAGATTTATTTTCTTTGTATTTGTACCACGTTGGTCATTTTAATGTCGCTTTTAAATGCTCTTACACACTTGATTACATTGCTACTTTATTCCGGTAACCAATTTATGCATTGCACAGCATTGTCTTGCTGTGCATGAAATACAATGTAAAGTTGTGTTGGTTGTATTCGGGCTGGTTTGCTAAAGAGCCTAATGTAGCTAACAATAAACGGGAGCGTATCTATGTTTCCCGGGTCCTTCATGACACGATCACAAAGAAGAACAGGAACGCTTTAAATGCTCCGAGACCGGAAAATGACGTCAAAATTGCAACTCGGAAGGCTGGCGTCCGAGGATTCAGGAACACACCACAAGATAAAGATAAATCTATTTTGTATGGTTGGTTAATTTGCTATGTGATCAAAAATATACATTTCCCAATGTACTTGTTGGACTAATCATTGGCCAATGACAGAGACTACATATTTCCACGAGTTTGGTTTTAGGGTTTGTTTTTCTTTTCTACAGTTTAGTATAAGGGTGAGGGTTCCTTTTTAAGTTACCTTTGAAAGTTTGGTTCTTGAGTAAGGGTTGGGTTTAGCATGGGGTTTCTGGTTTCTTAATTATTAGGGTTTCCTATAAGGGTTTGCTTTTTGGTTTTGGCTTTGTTGTTAAATTGAGGGTGTCCTATTAGTGATAGGTTTTAGGGTTTGGTCTATGGTTTTTGAATTTGGTAGAAGGGTTAGAGTTTCTTATTATTCCTATTAAGCTTTACAGCTTGGTTCTCGTTTCTAGAGTTGGTATCTGAGCTAGGTTTAGGGTTATGGTTAGGGTTAGCAGCAATTGCTATTTTTGCAAGACTCCATGTGAAATGCCATAACTGGCACTTTATCTCAGAAGGTAGAACTTGAACCTCACAGCTCTGCAGTGCTTGCCCTTCTTCTAGCTCCACTTGCATCTCTGAAATAAAAAGCTTCCTTAACAAGGAGGTGGACTTTGAATCTAAATGTGTCTGTTTCTCTTTTGTTTCAACCCTAGTTCCTCACTTTTCCGTTTGTACTTCTCTTTCTCTATGTCTGTGCTACCGGCTGTCAAAGAGGGAGACCGTGTAACGCGCTTGCAGGACAACTCACTCCGCATTAAGAACGTGAGGAAAGATGACGCGGGCACATACACCTGTCAGGCCACGATCAGAGGAAGACCCATTAAGCAGAATAAGCAGATCTCTGTGGTGGTCAACGGTAAGTCCTTGTTTCACACATTTCACACACATTTCTAGAGTCTAAAGGTTATGGACCACCCAAAGGCTGGTCTTGTTACCTCGAAGGAAGACTCTGGGAGTGAAATTATAAATTAATTTTTAATAATTCATCATTCAAGGAGCAATAAAGTAATCTGTATCTTTAGAACAGCACAGATGACTAGAGCTCAGTAGGGGATCGCTTTACGTTCATATATGAGTTAGGATTCAAATGTTGAAATTAGGCCATGGCAGTGCAGTACTCATATAGCCATGCATGTATTCAATCTGAGTAATTAATAATGATTACAATCAATTGTGTTTGTGTTCATTCCTTAAAACCCAAACACAATTCCGGATGTCTTTATTTGAGGTGAACATCGATATACAGCTTATTTTGCACTTTGAAAATGGTGTCATACAAGTCATGCACATGCTTCAATGCAGCTGTAAGTGTGGCAGGCAATTCCTCAAGTATTTCCTAATTTGCAATGTTTTAGGAACATGGGTGTCATTGTGAAATAACTTTAATGGTACTTTCAATAGTAAAATCAACATTTTGGATGCTCACTGAATTATCCTTTTTCAGCCCCACCAACGGTGACCCTAAAGGAGAAGATAAAGAAAGTAATGGCTGGAGCAGATAACAACATCTCCTTACTGTGTTTGGTGGACGGACAACCTACACCAAACATCTCTTGGATCACGTAAGTGTGTGTGTGTGTGTGTGTGTGTGTGTGTGTTTGTGGAGTAAGGGGTAAAGGGGGGAGGGGGGTGTTGGCAGTGGTGTGTGTGTTATGTTGGCATGTGTGTGTGCTTGAACTTGAGACAAACATAAGGTTACTTCCTGCAGATTTGCTTAATCATTTTGTTAATGTTGCGGAGAATGAGAAGTCTGCCCTCACCCTCTCACCCTTCCTACCTCCCTCTTTCCTGGCTCCTTCCTCTCTCCTCTCCTTATTGTTAAAGATGTAGATGACAGAATGGAAAGGTTCGCTTTTTAGTTTGTTTATTAGTTGTCCCTTAGGTGACACCTAATAAACTAACTTTGATGATGTTTTTTAGATAGTGTTGGTGAATTTGTTTAGAGGCAAGCTGGATAAAATATTCATTCCACTATTTCATAAACAAAACTCAATAGACTAGAACAGAAAATATAATAAGAAAGGGCGAAGATTGCAATACTAGATACCTTTCATGATACAATTGCAATTAAAATCATTCAGCTGAGGGCAAAAGGGGGAGAAGTTTGGTGGAATTATTTTGACGATAAATATTTTGACAATGTATTCAGATGTTCCTTCTTAGCAAATGTTTTTGGTAGCATATTTGTGGAAAAAAAGAAAAGACAACACCACTCAATCTCTCACTGTCTTTACGCAGGCCAGTACATTCTGACCTTGCGCGTTATCAGTTCAACTCGGACCGGAGCGAGCTGACCATCTGCGCTGTGAGCAGGGCAGACTACGGGGAGTACATCTGCACGGCCCGCAACAAGATCGGAGAGAGCACCGGCACCATTGAGCTGCACGTCTCCGGTGGGTTCCGCCTGTGTGTTGTACTTTCACAGCTAACAGTCAACATGTTGAGGCTATTCCCATGAAAGGGGAGAGTATTCACGTGTTACATGTACATTGAATGTCATTTACAAGTACAACAATTCAAAAACATCTGGGAAAATAATATTTTGCCATTTTGCCAATGCACCTAAAATCACAAATGAGACCCTACAAATTTGGAACAGTAAATAACTCTTCAAATGCGATCACAGTCAGTTTGGTTCACTCAACCAAGAAGTTGAAAAAGGGTGTAGGCCTACGGTAAAAAATAGTCAGATCATATCACTGACACAGCATCCCTTCTGGTGAAACATCAGAATTGCATTTTCTAAATGACTAATTGGTGCCCTGTGTTGAGTTGCAATACTTAGCCATAGTTTACGTTACTAAAGTAGGAATTAATAAGTCACTCAGTTGCATTGAAGTGCATATTATTATTAAGGCCAAACCAAGGAATAATGTGTGTGCGTGTGTGTGTGTGTGTGTGTGTGTGTGTGTGTGTGTGTGTGTGTGTGTGTGTGTGTGTGTGTGTGTGTGTGTGTGTGTGTGTGTGTGTGTGTGCGTGTGTAATTAAACAGAGGCCCCAGAGGTATATGTAAGGGCGAAGGAGGAGAAGGTGTCGTTGGGCTCCAACGTGTCGCTGTCCTGCAATGTCACCGGTCATCCGTTTCCACAGCTCTACTGGATCCACAAGCAGAGCAGGAACAATATGGTGAGGAATCACAAACACACACACTAACACACACACACACACACACACACACACACACACACACACACACACACACACACACACACACACACACACACACACACACACACACACACACACACTTCTTATATCGAATGAATCAACGTTAACTTTTTTTAATTCTTTCATAATGTAAATGCATTGGGTTTGTAGTCAAATTTCATACTTATTATTTATTTATTTAAAAAATATATATATATATTAAATATGCCACGCCACTGTATATCTGTCAATGTCTCCAGATGACGAGAATGGTCAAATAAATAAATAAATAAGTGCATGTCATCTCGCAAAGTGACGACCAGAAAGGCGCTAGAACCACCTGATTTGGCGTAGCCTACCAATATTGCAAGCAAGCAATTTACCTTCAAAACAATGAGGTGGATGGCATTAAACAGATGATGTGGTTAAGATGAGGACCAAACACAGATGAAGACACTGACCCTGTACTTTACACTGTAGACAATGTGCATGGCAATTGATTATCACTCAGATATTGATTGACTGATACGATTTACTGGCTGTCTCTGTCAGGACTCGTCTGGTAGAGTGCATGTTCGGGACGGTGTGCTGACAATCGCGGAGGTGGCGCCCTCTGATGGCGGTCTGTATTCCTGCATGGCTGTCAGCGCATCAGGCAATGCATCAAGAGATGTTGCAGTGCTCAGTAAGTGTATATATTATATATGTATGCATGTGTGTGTGTGTGTGTGTGTGTGTGTGTGCGTGTGCGTGCGTGCGCGTGCGTGCGTGCGTGTGTGTGTGTGTGTGTGTGTGTCTGTGCTTGATATCTGCTTAGATGACCGAAAAATTGGCGTATTATATAATATTTGATGATTGATAAGCATTTAAAGTCACAAGATACCATCCTTCCGGTTTTGTAAACAGTTCATCCGTTACCAGCTTAAAATACCTTGCATAAATTCCATAGTGTTGTAGAACACTCAATAATAGTGAAGATAGTGACCAACGTCTTGTATCCACCAATCAAACTTCCCAGCTCAACCAGGCCCTCCTCAAGAAGTGTCTGTCACTCCAAGAGCCACCTCATTGGTCTTTTCCCTCAAATCCCAGCCCATCAGTGGGGGCACACCAATCAGCAGCTTTGTTCTGCAGTGGAGGCGGGGCTCAGCTGAAAAGTGGGAGGAGATTAGTGTCCCGGTCTCAGGTAAGGCTCAGTCAACAATAACCAAAATAGTTATGTGTCACCAGAGCTAGGATTCTGCTACTGTCATATCCATGGTCAATGTGTGTTATCTTCAGTACTTTAAGTCTGCTATGTTTGCCCTGGTACATGAAGGGACCCATCATTAGTATGTTATGGGTGCTAATGTGTGTGCATGTGCGTGCATGCTGTGCTTTCAGATCCCCTCGCTATACCTTCCCTCACCCCCTACACCACCTACACCGTTCGCCTGGCCGCCATGAACTCTGTTGGCCTGGGACAGTATTCAACCACGCAGGAAGTACGAAGCCAGGGCATCCGTAAGTGCTGACTACCATCAAATCGTTTTTACGTAATAACTCCAAATACAAATATCTATTGTGAAGAATGGAAAAATATAACCAGTTTTTATCATCAACGTTGAATATTGATTGACCCATAAACTCTTAATAATATGTTGGTGGGGGTATGTTACATAAATGACATGCATTCACCATTACCCATTTCCTTCTGTCATCGCACCAACGTCCTGTTATAACACCATCCCCTGTCTACCTGACACTGATGCCTGTGATGTCATCACATCCAATTGGCATCACTTTTGCAGAAGGTAGGTCTTACTATAAACAAGCTCTCTCTCTCTCTCTCTCTATTTTCATTCATGTCTCAGATATTCAGCTAATACATCCTCACTGTTTTGAAAAGAATGTCCAGAGGAACTATTGTATACCCTTCCTTGAAGAACGTTTCATGGAGGTTACTTGTAAATAGTGTTTTAAATGTTCCTTTTATTATCTTCCTCCCCATGGTCGTGGTCTTAGGCGAGCCGGACCGCCCTGTTCTTTCATCAGATGGGATGAAGATAGACGGGAACGCCCTCTCTGTCCCTGTGGCCCAGCTGGTCAGAGGCAGCTCTCCTCTCCTGCACTATACAGTACGATACAGAGAGGTACGGCTTCAGTTGCACTTTTGGATGGGAAGCTCTGATTATTACTGCGTTCAGGGTCTCTCCTTTTTTAAACTACTGTAAAATGTAGGTCTGAGCCCGACCGATATATAATTTTTAAGGCCGATACCGATACGAATATTTTGTGATTTAAAAATCCGATATGCCGATATATATATATTAAAAAAAATCCCAAAACGCGCAACAAAACAAACACATTTCCCTAACATTGGTTATTTGTAGTTATCCTTTAAATCCCTTTCACTCTCAGCTAACACGTAACAACAGCAAAACTGGACATGGTAGTCATGAATTAAGTCATGCTTATCGACTTAGAGAATTGATGGGGATGTTCTTTTAATTGTTATTCAAGCAATGTATGTCTTGTGACAGTTGCCAACTTACCATGAACACACTTGCACACATGAACAACACCGATGATCTCCGTCGATCTCCGTCATTCACTCTGCCTAACTCTGGCTATAAGCTAACCGTACCATGCAACCATGGAACATTCCCTAAGTGCTTCCAGATCATCATAAATGTACGCATTTATAATTTCCCACCCTCTTTCTTCCATGTTTATATTCTTTAGTCTGTTTCCCTCCTTTTGAGGCTGCTTCCTTCTGTCAAAGTATAATCATTTGAATCCTTCACCCCTGTGCGGTATGCAGGAGAAAGAAGGAGCCGGATGGAAGGAGGAGCAGCGGCCCGCCGACACACCCGTCATCGCCCTCTCAGACCTGGCGTTCGGGGAAGACTATCGCATTGAAGTCAAGGCTGTCAATGCAAACGGCTCCTCCATGCCCGCTGAGCTGAGCTTCAGTGTCTCGAAGCAGCCCGGTGCGTGGACGTACTCACCCCCAAACCCAACGTTTCAAAGAATAAAGACACTAACTTTAGACAAGAGATAATTGACAATTACAACAGAGACCTGAGGTGAATAATTGTTTTCGTATATACTTCACGTGAACGCTCCAAAAATAAACAAGATAAGACTTTTTATTTGCTGATTTGTTTTTAATAGCATTTTATTTGTTTTTATTAGCATGATGAGAAGACCGTCACGCGCGCTCCCCGATGAAAACAAAATCCAGAGTTTGAGATATCAATCAAATTGCGCCATCTTAGGAGGTTCACGTGTAGCATATACTAAAGTCAAATATGAGTTTACAGGTTTTATATGTTGCAATGTGTGGAAGCTTAGCACAACCTTAATTTTTCATCATTCGCCCTACTTTCAATTGGTCCAAATGCCATTTGGTTGCAGGTACGTCCCCACTACTGCATCATTGGGCCATCATAACTAGCCAAATACATTGTGACAGTACATTGTTTTTAGTATGCTGGCCACTTTAGGTGATCAATTTGACGTCAACTTAAGCCAATACACAAAATGTCCAGTGTCTCATATTTATTTAATGTTATTCTCTTCCCTCCCATTTGTTTCGTTTCATGTGGCCTAAGCAGCAGGCATGACCAAAGGGGGCGTGGTGGCCATCGTTATGGTGATCTTCTTGGTGCTGTTGCTTGTGGTGGATGCCACCTGTTGCTACACCAATAACTGTGGTCTTCTGATGTTCATCGCCACTAAAGTGTTTGGTCGAAAGACCCCAGGCCACAAGACAATGGAAGAGGGAACTAATGGGTATGTGTTCATCAGTCTCTGTGTTTGATGAATGATCACAGGATAGGGCGAAGGGGGCTTTGGACACATGTCTGGCTTGCAATAAATACAATAAGATGCGTAAACATCTTTCAGCCGAGGAACAACTGAGTCGATTTTGACACCCATTTACCTCACTTCATTGTCCTCATCAGTACATTAACACAGAAGTGTGTGTGTGTGTGTGTGTGTGTGTGTGTGTGTGTGTGTGTGTGTGTGTGTGTGTGTGTGTGTGTGGTGTGTGTGTGTGTGTGTGTGTGTGTGTGTGTGTGTGTGTGTGTGTGTGAATGTCTGTCCTGTGTACATGTGTGTGTGTTTGTGTGTGCATATGTGTGCAGTGATCTGAATTTAAAGGGTCTTGACACTCCAAGAGGCAGCATACACCAGCAACAATCAGAGGGGAAGCTGAAGAATGAGATCACCTGCGACAAAGCCCCCCTCACCAAAAACGAGTAAGGCGATCGTTCACAAATATGACAGAATAAACAAAACACCAAAGTCATAGAGAATGACGGGATATGATGACACTGAATAAAGATTAGCCCCCTCCTAATTCTTGGGTTGGTTTTGGCTACACAACTCTTGTGTTTGGGAGGAGCCCTTTCATCTCCCCTATGGCTATTGCTACAGGCCGCTTAGGTGGCTGCCAAACTCCATCTAGTTTAGTGTGTGTTCTGGAGTGCGTGTGCTGATGGCTGGCTTAACTTGTGCGCATGGATTGCTCAATGCAACAGATGTGGAGCCTCATCCAGCACCAGAGTCCAATCAGTCTGACTCGGGCAAAGTGAGGCTGCTATATCAAGCCATTATCGACACACACTCCACAATATTATCTATATTTTCTATAAAATAAAGAGGAGGGCTTTTTTTTATCAAAATCCCAGCTTTCACGTTGAAAGCAATGGGTCAGAGCAGTCAATCTTTATGTTGTCTATGTATGTCTTACGTTGGTCTATGCCCCTAACCCACCCAGTCTATAATGTATAGCACGTGCTGTCTCTCTGGTTTTAATATTTCTTTCTTACCATTAAGAAAGCTGCATGCGGGCATACTCATACCTCATGCTGCAGATAATATCATAACTAATACTGTTACTACCACAATTCATACTACTACTACTACTGATGATGTTGATGATGATGTGATGATATAATTTCTCTCTTTCAGGAAACACTTTGGAGACATACCAACCACAGAAGCGTGAGGTTGGCCACAGGACATAACATCGCTCGTCAGTACGTCCCTTCCGGTAGACCCCTCGTGGGACCTCTGGGCGAGGAAAATTAGAATGGGAGTCAATGGAATTTTTTTTCTTATTTTCTGGTCCCAGTCTTTATATGCCCTGGATTACACATAGTTCTTTGTGGATTTAAATGATAATTTTTCATGCAAAAGAAACTAAAAATTTTCGTGAAGAAGTTTGATAATTTTAGGTTTTATGTGAGGCCGCTTTGTGAACTTCAGCTCTTCGCTGCTCTCGACGCATATGATATACGTCACCACACCCGCACTTGGAACTCGGCACAGAGATGGCGATCTCTCTGCTCCACATCACCAGGGCCGTAGCACCAAATCCTGGGCCCCTATACTATAGCTACTGATGGGCCCCCCTGCGGCAGTTTGTTGACGGGGGGGGGGGGTCCGGAGCGATTGTTGACGGGGGGGTCCTGAGCGATTGTGACGGGGGGGGTCCCTATGCGTCGAGAGCAGCGAAGAGCTGTAGTTCACAAAGCGGCCTCACATAACCTCACATCACCTCACTCTATTCAATTCTTGCACTCTTGACGGAACTTTTTCAACAGTGGGCATGAATGATATGTGGTTTTATTGAAACCCGGGCTTTTAAAATACATGAATCATGCATTTGAACAAAAGCAAAAAAGGCTGTCTATTGTATATGTTTATACATAACAAAACAATTTATTTATTGACTGTTTCTGATCCTGCAGGATTACGATCTTTCAGATGGGTTTCTGACTTTTCTGTTGTTCTTGCAACAGTTAGCTAATATAGAACAGAATTATCTTACATTGAAGTGATGTGATGTTATGTTTCTTTCCATACCAATATTTCATATCATTACACTAAAAGGTGCATAACAATTTGGATCATGTCCAAAAAAACATTTTTTGTTTGTAAAAGCTGAACCTGTTGCTTTTGATTTGCAATGCAATGTTATTGCAGCTCAACATATTTAAAGATGAATGTGCCCTGATGACGTTCTATTTTAGCAATTGAATAATTTACTATTATTGCCTTGAACATTGTAGGCCTGAATGGCTTGTAAATACACATCTTTTTTACAGCTTCATATGTTTCAGAAATAAAAAAAAAAAAAAAAAAAAAAACGAGTCATTTTGCTCAGATAATGAATATTACTATTCCAAACCCTATAATATTGAAGTCTTTGAAACACAAAAAGCTTCAACATGAACCGTCCTAGCAGATCTAGAGAGCCTACTGTTAGACTCTTCTCTCCCTTATCCTCTTCACTGTTGAACAGAAATTAACATAATATAGTTGAAGTTAATGGTGGACTACCCGCTCTATGACTACCCGCTCTATGCCTGTCAGTTCTGTGCTGAGTGGGCGGGCCTCCGCTTGAGCGGTGGGCGGGCCCTCGGCTTGATGCCTTCCTGCTGACTCGAGGCACATGACCCAGCTTGTTTACACCTGCGACGAGCAGCGGGTACGCAGAGGACCCGTCAGTGTACTGCTGGACGACACCGCTTACGCCGAGCGACAACCTAACGCTGGGAAAGGGTTACCTTCTCTAAGGTGTGTGTGTTTGTGTATGTGTTGTGGAAGCCCACAAGCGATTGGTAGGACATTGTCAACGTGGTGGCTTTCTGTGTTTTATTTTGTATCTGTGCTAAAACGATGCTAGGTCTTCCGTAGCCAATGCTGCTGATATCATGGACTGTGTTTGCTAGGTCCAGCAGAGACCTTGTTAAACCCAACGCTGGACGATGTGTCATCGGACCATTTACGACGGCAGATATGTTGCAAGACGTGAATGGACTTATGTGAACTGATCAACTTAACGATTGTCTTGCATCTTGTCTGTTATGCTCTTGAGCTCAGTGTGATAGTGGATGGGGTGGTATGATAGGTTTCATGATAACATTGTTTCTGCAACATGAATTGCAGATCTTTAACTTACCTAAATGCAAATCACCTGACCTTGTTGTTGCATGTCGGGTGACTTGTTTCTAAGATATTGTAGTGTATGTGTATGTGTGTACTGTGTAAGTTACTACAATATCTAATTGTATTCATCATCAATCAAAAAACAATGAATTAATTCAGTGTTATTCCTTGTGGTTATACCAACCAGGCCAGGCTGAACTATACTGTGGACATTCAATTCATAAGATTTGAATATTTCTCAAGATAAAATAACGAATAGTCAAAATAAATCCCAAGCTACAGGTCATTCCTTGTGCATCAAAGTACAACATGAAGTCAAAATGATAATCAATCAGACTAAGCGTGAATTGTTTTTTTTATTGTTCATAGGCATTTTTATGTATGCATATGTATTAAATACAGGTCCTGTGATCTTCCCAAGCCGTCTGTCCTAAGAGGCCAGTCCATCCTCAGCCATCCATCTTTTCTCTCAGACACCATGGACGAGACAGATGTGGAACGTGAGTAATTATACAATTGTATCGTTGGGACTTTCTTTGAGACTAAGGCTTAATAAAAAGTAATATGTCCGAGCGGTTTGCATTCAGGGATGTTGTCAAGGTGAGATGTGGGAAAAATATAAAGATTTCTTGGCGAAGTGGGTTGTTTCCCTATTGACCTGAATACAATCTATCAAAGAAAATATATATCAATATATTTGAAAAGGGCACTAAGTTCTATGGCTATAGGAATAATCGTAATGCATCTCCTCCACATGGGCTTCAGAGACAAGCCATTGGGATTGGTACCCAGGATATGCCATTATCGATCGCTGATCACACCATTACTTCATAATGTATGGCATGCATGTCTTTTTTTTTGTTTCCTTGGTCCTGTACGCTGCTATGATGCTGTAACACAGTTACAGTCTTAACTGGGTTAACACGGTCACATTAAGCTGTAGCAAAATGGCATATGACATTCCCTAGTCCTTTCCCCAGGGCTATATTGAACCTTAAAAAACTCAAGCCCTATCTCTCACATGTTTGAATGGGTCTTTTTTTTCAACCATTCTCCGTTGATATGCACCCTTTCGGACCAGTGCATTGATTCTACATGGACACCTTCAAGCCCATGAATGAATGTTTCAGGAATTTCTTATTTAATTGGCCATACAGCCCAGGGAGACTGTGAGTGCATGTTGCGATGCACACTTTATGTTCACCTCAAGAACGCATGTGTTACAAAGGGAACTCCCTTACATGTCTGAAATCCCAGTCAGGCTGTAGTATCTTTTCTCCCCTCGCACTGTGTGCGAGGGGGCAAACAACACCCAAGATACACACTTGGGTGTTGTTTGCCCCTGCCTCGCACTGTGTTGAATTGTATCCTATTTTCCATTTTTTAATTACGTAGTATGTATTGGATTTGATGATAATGTGTTTAGTAAGAAATCGTGAAAAGGATTCGTAATTATGGAGAAACATTTTTGTGTTCGGATCTGTTCTCATGCAAGACATGGCAAATCAAAGTTTCCATTAGGCTAGGTTTGGATATATTTTACTGTACCACAACTCTCTTGATTCTTCTCTATATGGTGGAATGTCACACAAAAAATATAACAAATACAAAACTTTCATATAGAGTACTTTTAAATGTTCAAGGTTGATCCCTGACCTGGTATTTTATGAAAATCTAGAATATGTGTAAAGTGTCCATCGATATAACTTATGGCCCTCATTCCAGAGGTGACGCTGGCTCTACTGGACGGAGCCAACGACAAAGACGCAGAGGTCCAGGAGCAGGTGAGGAAGTCTGTCCTGACCTTGGGGAAGCAACAGCCGGACAGAGTGTTGGCCATGTGCCAGGACTATCTGCTGAAACACCCCAAGGTAAGACAAAGTGTTAGGAGGAACATTTGGCTCTGTCTTGCATCTTGGTGCTACTGAACGGCCCTCCTAATGGTTACTCAACTGTTAGCTTTAAACCAATCTATGTACACCAAACACTTTGGCGAAGTACTGCAAGCTCTCGTTAGAATGGGTAGTTAAATTCAATAAAAGGAAGTACTATTTCATTCAAAAGCTGTGGATTTCTGCTAATTTCATTTCCTCCAGAAGTTATGGTGAGTAAATGACTGCTGTTGTGTGTTGACCATCGTTTTTGGTACTCTACGCTTCCCTTTTGTCCTTGCAGTTAATGATAAGATCAACAATTATAACCACACTGCCATGCCTCAGTGTTGTTGACACATAGATGCAAGGCCTTAGAGTGGATTTTGATCATATTTCAACACATATTAGCTTTATTAGGGTATTATAATGTATAGGGTCTACTGTTCAGGTAGGGCCAAGTTTGTTTGTCTGACTGTCTTAACTTTTGGTGTTGATTTGATTTGGGCTCGGTTCACAAAATAATTCCTGACGAGCAGGATCAGAGGACCTTGTGTTGGTGGAGCAATATTGCACTCAACACATAATGAGATTCAGCGTTGCTCATGTATTGCTGTGGAGTTGAGCATTGAGGCCAACCTAGCGTTGTGGCTACCCTGGACGCGAAATTACGAATCCTACTATGGCCATGCCAATATCCTGATAAGACACGCCCTTCTCTATTTCTGATTGGTCCGTCACACGAGTCACCCCTATCTTTGATTCTACTGTCTATGGATTAGACAACTGCGATTTTACTGGCTTGAAATTAGCTGCTATGGTTTGGGTAAGGGATAGGGTTAGGGGTTAGGGGTTAGGGTTAGGGTTAGGTTTAGGGTTATTTTGTGACGCTTTTGAATGCTCACAGCGAGGGTACCGTAGAGTTCTAAAGCGTTCAGTTGAGTTGCATGCAACCCGGCCAATCACAGACAGTGTAGGGCGGGTCTTGGCGTGGCCATAGTAGGATTCGTAAACAAGCACCCAGGACGTAGCAGGGCGGTTGGACTATTCACCTTGAAGCAGATGAAACAGTCAAGTGAAAGTCTTGATGTCACCATCTGGCCACACACTCACCATGATGCAGAGACTTCTTGTCATAGTCTCACATCTGAGTGTCTTGTGTTGGATCAGATGATTGTTTGGCAACATTAGTCATAGAAATACAGCATAGAAGTAACATCTGTTGCCCAGTAAACTACACGTGTGATATACTGTCATTTTTATGCCTAGGCGTATAATTTAGATAATTTTCTCTCCAGTAAATGAGCTGGTACCGATCTGTTAAAATACTTCATAATAAAGAAAACACAACCGATCATATTGCGGTTCACAGTAGCCATGATTCCTATAATGGAGCTTTATTCTTTATTTCTATTGACCTGAGTTGAATGCTGACAGTTAAGGTCATTGATCATTTGTTAATTCAATGTGAATCTGCAAGATGCTACTTGTACACGCCTAGCCTTAAAGTGGCCAGTGGTCACCAACTTTTTCACCTCCTCCGATCCATTTTTTTAGGGCTTGTCCCTGTGGTGGTTTTCTGAAGCCCTAGGCCTAAAACGTGGGATGTTTCATTACAGAATTATATGTGTTACACTAGCGGGATGATTCTTTGACCAATGTCATTGTGCTCAATGTTCACAGCTGATCTTTTGTCAAACACCGCTCACCTACTTTACATAAGCCTTACTTTGTGGGTGTGTGTGTGTGCGTGTGCGTGTGCATATATAAATAATATATGTATTATCTGTCAGTCTGATGTACATTATGTTGCTCATAAAATGTAACAGTTTATATTTGAATATACAGTTTATATTTGAAGGCTGTTGTAATTATTCATATTTTATGAACTGAAGAAAATCAATATCGGAAAAAAGGTAGTGGCGAGTCCGTCTTCAGAACAAATCCGTATTGGCTGTGGGCCAAAGACAGTCCAGTGTGTTTCTGCCTGCCCAGCGCACTGATGTATCCTCCGCTGTGCTGCGTTCCTCTGCTGTAGCTGGTGGTGAGTCACCGCGTGGTGATCCTGCAGACCATCGAGCTCATCGCTGCCGACAGGCTAGAGGACATCGGCTACCCCAGGATAAAGAGCATCATCTCCCTGGCCTCCGACGAGATGACCCGCTCCAAGGTACCCAGCCCTGCATTGTTTTGATGGCAATGTTAATGTCGGAGTACAACAAACACTACCATCGAGTTCATTGGACAGCTTGGCCTATGGTGAGACACAGGTCGTGGCTGTTTTCCGTGGCTGGATTAAGTGTCATGTGATGCCAAGAAGAGATTACATTTTTTTTCAGTAGAATGATAAAGCAATTAGGACCCTAAATTGTGTATGTGCATCGCCACTCCTGTGAAATCGATCAAATATAAACTTTTACAGCCTTTTGAAGTGAAATATATTTCTTCTAGATACCAGTGGGTGTGTTTTTTAATCATCCTGTAAAGGGACTAGTTGTGTGCATTGGTTGTGTGTGTGTGTTGCAATGCCAACCCTTTTCTAATTTCTCGGTTCACTCAGGAAGTAACCCCTGACTGGCAGCAGGCAGCTAGTAATATCCTGGTTGCCGTGGGCAACAAGTACATCAATGACATCATGGAGGAGATCCTGACCAAGTTTCAGCCAGGGATCTTACCACATTTCTTTGTGGTTCAGACACTAGCGAACCTCTCAGATTCTAATGGCAAGTATCCCAACTCGCATGAATACACTCATTCACAGAGACAGCTGGACCGCTCCTTCAGAACGATCTAGACTTCATTTTGTATAACAGGACACCTCTTTTATATCTAACATAAAACATAAAATAATATGTATAGTACTTGCATCATTTGTCCAACCTTCTGGAGTCCCTGTGTCTATGGATATTGTATTTATCTCTTGGTTTGTGTTTTACAGTGTATGGGATGGTGCCCTTTCTCAATGCCATCCTTGGAACCATGTTGCCGATGCTTAGCATGGCCAGGCAGGACAACATGAAGTGGGTCTTCTCTTCAGGTATACATAGGTTTACAGTTAAATCCAATTCCTTTTTTTTGTTTGAATTCGATTTAACTTGCAATGTGAAAACATAGAAAGATCTCTTTGCTGTGTTTTGTAACATCTAAACCTGCACTATGTACCTTTTTTCCATTCGCCACCTCTTGTGGCTCGATTCGCAGCTACGGTTTTCTTATGGCGCGTTTCCACTGCAGGGTGCGGAACGGATCGGATCGCAAAGGTGCGGATCGGGTCGCGTTTCCACCGCCAAAAGTGGGCGTGACCCGGACTTAGCCGTACCCGTTTTGGCCTCGTTTTCAGGACTCCTCCGTTGGGGTACTGAAAACGAGACGAGACGCCTGAAGGGGTCCCAGGAAATTCTAGCTACACACCCCCTCCGTTGATTGGTCGACAGAATCATCACTTCCGGGTGACGCGGGGATAAAAACAAACAAACAGTAGCCTCGAGGTATTATTCTTTACAATTAACATGTCGCGTAAAACGCTTGCTTGGGCGAACAAGGAGGTGGAGACGTTCGTCTGCATTCTTGGGGAGGAAGACGTTGTTTACGATGTTTACGTAGCTGCCGCGGCGATCGTCATCCGGCCTACCACAAAGGGTACTGTCGGCAGTGGAAACGCGACCTCTGAACTGAGCTGGGCTATGCCGCCCCCTCCCTACCGCACCTTTGCGATCCGATCCGTTCCTCACACTGCAGTGGAAACGCGGCATTAGCTGCAAAAACTGTAAACAACAGCTACAACAGTTGCTGACAGTTTCTGCCCTCTGAGACTTTGCCCACATAACCCCAGCTGTTCATCCCCTCTTCTGTCTCTCCTCCGTCCTGCCACAGCCCTGTCTCATTTTAGCGACAGCATCCTGGAGTACCTGGCCAACCTAGACAAGGCCCCGGACCCCACGGTCAGGAAGGACACCTTCTCCAGTGAGATCTACGCCGCCTATGATATCCTCTTCAACGGCTGGCTCCAGAGCCGGGAGTCCAAGGTGAGACCGTGTGATTCACGTGTGGTAAATGCTGCATACCGAGGGAGTAACATGGTATCACCATGTGACTACTAGACCGATGGCCGGTCACAAGACTTTGAAAGCACGCTCCGATATCCATCTGCCGTTGATCTACTAATGCATTTGCATTAGTACCGTGTTTGAAACGATGGTACCATGACACCACGAAGGTTTTGAATGCATCCGTGCATCTAGGATTTTTTTGACGTCAGAATGAATGGCAAATGAGTTACTACTTGCACAGTCTTGGGGTTTTTCCATTCCCATGATTATCGTATTCATCACAGTGTACCTCAATGTGTTGGATGATTTTCCAATGGTTTATCAGAGTTGTATCAAATGCAGACCTGAATGGTTTTGTGGTTCATATGTGTGCAAAGAGGCTGAACTATAAACCTTGATGATGAAGAATGAATATCCCTCAACCCCAGTACTTAGCTCCTTAGATAAACTACCAAATAATAGGAAAGGCAAGGGACATTCCCAAGTAATTTTCACTACGGTTGAAGAAACCAATCAAATATGCCTTTTATGCGGCATGAGTGACAGCAGGAACCTTATTATTGCCTAATCACGCACCAACGCACACAGTTACTCTCCTAGTCTCTCTTCCTGTCCTCTTTCAGGGTTGGTGTCTTGCTCAACATTGTGTGTGAGTTGGAATGCGGTAACACCTGGTGTAAACACAGGAACATCCACTGGAAGTGGATTGGTCCCTCCCTTAAGTCGGTTGACTCCATTGTCCATTTTAGCTATAACAAGGTAAACTGGCTCCACCAGAGGTAAAATAGTCGTGGAAGGGTGAAACACACTCTTCATCTATTTAAAGTTCAGCCCTTGAACCTGGTCCGTTGGGATCAGTGTGTGTGTTATGATTGTATGTGTGTCTGGGACACATTTTAATGGGTTTTTGGAACACTGTGTATTTCTGGTCTGTTTGTTGTAAATGGTAGTCTTATATTCTTATCTCATATTCTTATACTAACTTTATTTGGAGCTCTTTATCTCATCTGCTGACTGTTATGCATACAGTCCTGTTTGTGCGTTCCTATCCTGCTGCGTTTTTTTTTTTAATTTGACCATGAACTAGTCTTGCCCTCAGTGTAGTTGGTGGTAGCGGCCGGCCTGACCGATGTCCTCTGTTTGACCTCTGTGTGTTCCAGCTCAGGCTGACGGTGGCCGAGGCCGTGGGCCCCATGAGCCACCTCATGGCCAGTGACAAACTGGAGGAGCAGATTCCCCGGCTCCTCCCGGCTCTGCTGTCCATGTACAAGAAGAACAACGAGCATTTCATCATCAGCAAGGTGAGCCATCGTGGGCCGCATTCACCTTGCGGCCGTCTTGGTTCTGAACCGTTAAGAACTGAAGGAGAGTTGAAGGACAAACTGTCAGTTATTGTTAGTGCTGTACATTACTTTAACCCGATTGATATATTTTATCTTTGACCGTCAATATGGCATTACTATTATGAGAAGCCCACCCATATCCTTACAATATGTTTACGTTTTTTTTGCATATAGTTTCTATCTATATTAACACATTTGCACAACCCTTATCAATATAGTATGATTCTATTGTAAGCACAAAAAATATATATAATTATTTATTTATCAAATTATACATTTTTTATTGTGAAACAAAAATCCTCCCTGTGATAATGGTGTTGAAAGTACATTAAAAGTCATGTTTTGGTCCTCCCGGCAGAGTCTGTGCCAGGTGATTGATGCCTCTGTCAACATGGGCAGCCGAGTGTTGGAGACACAACTGGATAGTCTCCTGTCTGCCCTGCACCATCAAGTAAGAACATGTCCTCCTGTATCACACACTCACTCACTCACTCACTCACACACTCACACACTCACTCACTCACTCACTCACTCAATCACACACTCACTCACACACTCACCCACTCACTCACTCTCTCTCTACTCTCACTCACTCACTCACTCACTCACTCACTCACTCACTCACTCACTCACTCACTCACTCACTCACTCACTCACTCACTCACTCACTCACTCACTCACTCACTCACTCACTCACTCACTCACTCACTCACTCACTCACTCACTCACTCACTCAAAATGAATGGCACGGTTAATCACAGAGTCTTCCATTCCTGCAGCCTAGTTTTTTTTTAAAGTCATATGGTTTGTCATTCAACATTACACTACAGCTTTCTTGTGCTGTGAGTTCTCGGGTAGTCACTTGTCATGTGGTTGAGTCACCTGAGAGCTTCCGCAATATCACCATGACGACCATATGTCAACAGTGCGCTGGCTGGACCAGCAATCTGTCATCCAAGAGATGGTTGATGACTCATGGCTCTAGTGTTTTTCAATGATAATGATTTCAATGAATGGTGACAGCAAAACTATGATATTAAAAATGTTTGTTTGTAGAGTATCTTTCAAAATAAGCTTACAAATCACTTTGTAAAAATCAAGTTTCAAGTTTTTTGAATAATTTACAATATTTCATTCTTATTTTCTAACATGTCCTTGTACAACTAAAAAAAGTATTTTTTACGAAACACATTGAATCAACCAAAGGATCTCACTAGGTTATGAGGAACCAAATTTTGCATCATTTTCAGCTATATCTTATACATAAATTAGAATATCAAATCAAGCTCAAAGACTACAAACATATCTACGAAGTTCAGCTGTGTTCGCTTACCAAGCCCTGCTGTACGGGGGCATCAGAAGAGTCATGTGACCTGTGTTCTGCCCCCAGGTGTGCAGTCCTGTGGACTACAGTAACCCCCCCACCGTCAAGAACCACAACGAGGTGCTGCGCTGCTTCAGCCTGCTAGGTACGTGTTTGTGTGTGTGTGTGTGTGTGTGTGTGTGTGTGTGTGGGTGTGGGTGTGGGTGTCGGTGTGTGTGTGTGTGTGTGTGTGTGTGTGTGTAAATATTTTTGTGACTCCATCTGTTGCATCCATCTCTTTCCTCATCTACGTTATGTCCTGTATCTTATTTTTTGATATTTTCTGTCGGTTGTTAGTCAACCGACTCTGCTGAACATGGTTCTTTAGCAACACATCTTCATCAAGTCTATTTCTTCCCCTGAACGTGTGATGGGAATATCATGTGATTTTTTTAATTGACTGGAATGTCACCGTGTAGGAATCCACTCGCTGTGATTAATCGCTGGTCAAGGCAGGGTTAACACAGTTAGGCCCGACTTGGAGCCAGGACCGCCAGACTCCCACAAGATTAGAGGGAAAGAGGAACAGATACTCCTTTGTGGAGCAAAACTACATGCATAGTTATGTTAACATACAATATTTGAGTCTTGTGTTTTATCTATAAAAACCATGATAAAGGGAATGATACAATATTCAACTTCCAGCGAATCTTTCAAATTAATTTGGCCTTCGTTAAACTAAAATCAGGGCAGATTGAAAGACCATTCAATATTAATACTTGCTTCTTAAGCGTCAGATTTTGTTAAAATTTGGCATGAATCTGGAATTTCTTTTCTCTAGATTCCAGATCTAGTTTTTCAGCTAGAACAAAAGTGACACAATAAAGCGAAAGACAAAATCATATCACTCTTCGGACACAGCCATGATGCAAAGCTTTCAAAGAGAATCATGGGAACTATCTTTAAACGGAATAATAATGGTGTTTGAAACCAGATACTAGAAAACACAGTCGTTATTCTTAGGACAATGATGTTGTCACCCTCAAACATCCTCGCACTTTACCTCTATTTGTCGTCTCATCGTTGTGGTTCTCCTCTTCCTCTTGTCCCCTCCCTTGTCTCTTGTAGCCAACGCTTTCCCAGACAAGCTGGTGCTCTCGGTTCTACAGAAGCTGGAGAATAACAACGAGAGGAATAGAATGGGTTCCCTGGCTGTCCTACGACACCTCATCAACTCCAGCAGTGAGCATACTCGCACGCACGCACGCACGCTCGCTCGCACGCTCAACGTACACACACACACAAACACCCACCCACTTTGTTCCATTGAACTATGTTGGACTATGGGTAGGACTACCCTCACTCTAATGAATCACATTTTACCCAGAATACACTGCTCCTTCGCAACAACCCAGTAGTGTGTCACTTGTTAGCTGGAAGCATTCATTTCCAATATCATAGTATTTGGTCATATCTGTGACCATTTGTTAAACTTTTTATTTGATGACCCTAATTTAGAGTGATCCTGGAGCAATGGTAGATCCTGCTTTTAATAAGAGAAAATAGCTCAACAGTGAAACGGTGTTTTACTTTAAGTACTGGTCACATGCTCCAAGACACACACACACACACACGTGCACACACGCACACACGCACACACGCACACACGCACGCTTACTCACATACTGGCTCACACAGATTATCCGTGTTTACTTTTCGACCTTTGCGATTACTGGATATGAAGTTTGCATATCTTTGCCAAAGGCAGAATCTTTGCGAACCCAGCTTTTGACACCTTCGTAACTTTTGTTAGATTTGTTAATAATAATAATCTTACGGTGCACATGAACTCATTGATTAATTATTCTGCACATATGACTTTGTATGCGTGTGTTTGATTGTGTGTGTTTTTCAGCTGCCATGATGGAAACTAAGAAGCTTCTCATCCTGGCCAGCATTAGACAACCAATGGCCGACCACAGCAATAAGGTTCAGTTTAACTTATTAACTAAGCCTATTAAATATGCTAACCATCCATTTTCTCCATTTTAACATAAGATAAGATAAAACAGACATTTTTTAGGAAATTCAGGAGGTTATGCTTATTTTAACAGCAGTAGCAGAAAAGCTAGCGTATACAGGAGAGGTCGTTCCGTGGCCATGTCTCTGTGAGACAGTATTTGATTCCCACTGATAACTGAGGGCCTAGAATGGTTTAATGTGCTTCAGTGCAGGATAAAGAAAAGTGGAGGCGATATGGGTCAATCCAGTGACCTGCTGTGATTTCAGTAGCTGTTATCAGTTATAGCTTACAGCCAAAGTTTGCTCAACACATCAGGGAAATGTGCTCGTAGCTTCTTGGGTCATTCTTGACATCTCGCTGTTTTTTTCTTCCTCATCCTCCTGTTGTTTCCTTTGAAAAGAAGCATACTCATCTGTGTGTGGTCTCTATCTATGTTGGTGTGTGTGTGTGTGTGTGTGTGTGTGTGTGTGTGTGTGTGTGTGTGTGTGTGTGTGTGTGTGTGTGTGTGTGTGTGTGTGTGTGTGTGTGTGTGTGTGTGTGTGTGTGTGTGTGTGTGTGTGGTCGGTCCCCCAGGTGAAGAGGCGAGTGGTGCAGGTCATCAGTGCCATGGCCCACCATGGATACCTGGAGCTGGAGGGCGGAGAGCTTCTGGTGCGCTTCATCGTGCAGCACTGCGCGCTGCCGGACACGTACCAGGTGCCACCCCCCACACACGCACACCACGTCTGTAGGGCGGACGTGTTTGATAACGCTCTGAAACATTGGAGTTGGCTTCTATTACTGCCTACTATTTAACCATTATTGAATAATTGTTTTAGTATATACTACACGTGAACACTCCAAAAATAAACAAGACAACACTTTTTGCCGGGATTTATCCGTTTTTATTAGCGGTTTATTTATGAGACGACCGTCCCCATTAGAAAACGATGTCCCGAGTTTGAGATCTCAATCATGGGATATTGCTCACTATCACGAGATAGTGAACCAATCAAATTGTGCCATCTTAGGAGGTTCACGTGTAGCATATGCTAATATTGTGGAGCGGGAGCACTGAAATCACTCGATCATTTGCAAACGCATACTACTCTGGAACCGTTCTTCTCTGATTTCAAAGCGGCGTTATCAACGTGCGCCCATCAAAATGCCTATGGACGCAATTGGGTAGACCTTTAACCAATCAGAGCACTGAAATGTGTGCCACATCAGTGGCAGCCATCCTGGTTGTTAATTAAAATGTTTCAAGGCTTTGAATCTTCTGTTCAGTCATCGTGTCAGGGCGTGGCCAGATGCATATGCCAGAGCAGTAAAACATGAGCTTGCAGATTTGTCTGCTTCTCAGAATAATGCAGAGCTAGTCCAACTCTGCATCCGCGTCGATGTCACCTTTCATCCGTATAAGAAAGGCTTATCTTGTACTGAAATATATGTAAATAAATTAAATTGAACATATACAAATATAACATAAAACATATGTTTTTCGTGTGTGTGTGTGTGTGTGTGTGTGTGTGTGTGTGTGTGTGTGTGTGTGTGTGTGTGTGTGTGTGTGTGTGTGTGTGTGTGTGTGTGTGTGTGTGTGTGTGTGTGTGTGTTAGCGTGGCCCAAAGCCCACTGATCCAGAAGAGGTGTCTAACGAGGCGTTGAGGAGCATGTGTGACGATACCCTCCACCTGCTGACCACCACGGTCAGCCGACTAGCTGACGTACGTATCCCCCCCCTGGCTCTCTCTCTGTACCCCCACTATACCCCCCACAGCTGCCTCGTCCATAACGGCTACTTAAACAAGTACTATTACTGCGTTTCCCTGAAACTGTTTGCAAAGTGACAGTACAATCAAATTGAGTTGATTTCATCAATGAAAATGTACCCAAAATAAAGGTGCATTTCATTGGGTAGTTAAAGGTTGGGGATGGAAATTCTCTTTTTGGGCCATTTTTGCAAAATTACCCTGAAATCCTTATCATAACCCACTTACAGCCACTGAGTTAGAAGTACTGACATGAAAATTAAACAAGCCAATCATCTGTGGAACAGGCAGGGCTCAAAAACACAGCCAATGATTTCCAGAACTACCGAGTGGCATTGGACAGTAAGTATGTCAATCAAACGGTCGTACTGCACTCCCACTCCCCCCGCGCGTGACCCCTTTGTGCACGTACTCAAAGCTCGTGACCCAGTGCAAGCTTCTGTTTGTTTGTTATCCTGCGGTAGCTACTGGAGCTAGCTAACTAGCTAATCCACATTTTGACCTAGCACTAGAAGACAACCCTAATCTCCAACCTACGCTAGCCTGCCTCGCTCTCGCGCATCTGTGTTCACGCTCGTGCATGATTGCGCGTCCATGTACTTGGAATGGGTGGAGTCAGAGTCGGCGTTGAAGGAGAGGGGGTAGGACCATTTGAGTTGTGTATTTTCAAAATCTGCTGGCGTTTCGCAAATCCCATACCCATTAAAGTTAACTAAAATGCAACACCTTCAAACATTGTACATTGTATTGCTAACCCTAACGCTGCTCAGCAGAATCCATCCAAATCGGTCCTACTTTTCCCTTTTTAAGATGTTTTAAGAAACAGCAGCACAGTCAAAACACTACCAAAATATGTCACATTGCTTGGTTTAGTTCGGACATCTTCATATCCTTATTTGCAAATAAGGATATGAAGATGGTGGTGAGGAGTTCTACGACCCGATGCTTGGATGTCACGGGAGATGAATGGGTTCTGTAGGACGGCACTTGTCAGGAAGTCAGGTTTAACCTGTAGTGTTTCACATGGGGTTTCTTCTGTCCGCAGGTGCTGTGGCCCATGCTGCTGTACTACCTGACCCCGCCTCAGTTCAGCAACGCAACCACCCCTCTGTGTCGGAGTCTGATCGTACTGGGCAGCAAGAAGCGGAGCAACAAGGAGGCCACCTTCAACATAGACTTCACACAGCAAGGTGCTCCTAGTACAGGACCGATAAAAATACATTGGGGATGTCAGAAATATTTTCAATATTTCGTACACAGTGAATTGCTTTTGTTAATGTTCTAGGGATTGTATATATATATATATTACATATATATTGTAAGTATCACCACTAATTTATGGTCGGATTAGCTATTGAAGGCCTTGATCCATCCAGCCGTTGTACTTTCACTTTAGATTGATGGCTGTATTATATAATCTAGGGAGAGGTGTTATTCTCTTAGTACTGAGATCAGTGTAGCATTTACAGTATTTAACCATTAGATGGTGCCAGTCCCTTTTTAAATCATTAGTTCACACACATCGAGTATGTATCACAAAAATCAGAATATGCCAAAGACACCATTGTTGTTCTAAATTTAAGCTACATATTTCTGTATTGAAGGTGAATATCTGTCGTCCTTTTTGTCCCCCAGCTAACTTACCATCGCCGCAGACTCTGATGATCAGGCTGTGGGTGAGTCCAGACTATACTGCTGTTGAATACCAGTTCAGACCCATACTGGTGGCATCCTACACCCTAGCGTAGGATGTCATGTGCATCTTTTGGTAACCTTTTAAATGAAGGTGAACTGAGGGTTTGACGCACTGGTGGGTCCATTGTAGGCATTGGCAAGTTGGCATGAGCTTTTTGAGCAATTGAGACCTCTAAAACTTTTCATTTTGCCATGAATCTTTAGTCCAACAACGTACAGCCTCTTTAGAAATAAACTCCCAAGACATGAGCCAATAATGAACCAGACACTGTTCTGCATGACTTTGAAGCAGTTCAGTGTCTGGTCTGCCTCCAAAGGCAATTTAACTTTGATGCACACCAGACACTGTTCTGCATAAAAGGTAAAACACCCCTCGGGACTCATTTGAGGAAAAATTGTGTGTGTGTGTGTGTGTGTGTGTGTGTGTGTGTGTGTGTGTGTGTGTGTGTGTGTGTGTGTGTGTGTGTGTGTGTGTGTGTGTGTGTGTGTGTGTGTGTGTGTGTGTGTGTGTGTGTGTGTGTGCACGTGCTCCCGCTCCAGGTGAATGCGGCGTTCCCGTTCGGCAGCCGGGGCCACGGCGCTCCGTCTCTCTCCCTGCTCAACGTCCTCAGCCTCAACATCCACCCCGACCTGGACGTGCTGTGGGAGAAGGAGATCCCCCCGCTGGTGGCTCTCCTGGAGGGTGAGGACGCCTGGGCATCAGCCAGACACCTAGAGAGGGTGACTGGGTTATAGCATCAGCCAGACACCTAGAGAGGGTGACTGGGTTATAGCATCAGCCTGACACCTAGAGAGGATGACTGGGCTATAGCATCAGCCTGACACCTAGAGAGGATGACTGGGTTATAGCATCAGCCTGACACCTGGAGAGGGTGACTGGGCTATAGCATCAGCCTGACACCTGGAGAGGGTGACTGGGTTATAGCATCAGCCTGACACCTAGAGAGGATGACTGGGCTATAGCATCAGCCTGACACCTAGAGAGGATGACTGGGTTATAGCATCAGCCTGACACCTGGAGAGGGTGACTGGGCTATAGCATCAGCCTGACACCTGGAGAGGGTGACTGGGTTATAGCATCAAGGTCTGATTATGGTCCCACGTTCCCACAACGCAATGACCACGCAGACACACAGAGACTTTATGGTTCTGCGTCGGGTTTTAGTAAGCCGACCAATCACAGCCCTTGCTGCTGCGCAGCCTCGACGGAAGGTGAACATTTTTGGGAGGCGCACGTCAGGCTCTTGCGACGGCAGCAAGGAGGGTCCGCACCGCAAGGACGTAAGGGGTCCGTAACCCCTTTGCGTTGCCGGAACGTGGGACCGTAATCAGCCCTTTAGTATGGAGTCCAGAGAGGATGATGTGTTAAACGGGGCAGCAGTAGCTCAGGAGGTAGAGCGGGTTGGCTGGTAACCGCAAGGTTGCTAGTTCGATCCCCGGCATCTCCGGGGATTGAATGTGAATGTGAAAGTGTGCATGAATGGGTGAATTTCAGGCAATATTGTTAAGCGCTTTGGATAATATACTGTATAAATGCAGTCCATTTACCATGTTCACATTAGAACATTTCTTTATTGTGGAGGTTGTGCCATTCTTTTTCCATTTATTATTGGAAACATTAGTTAATGCAGTATTAAGCTTTAACTGTTGTTTCTAGTCATCATTTAGTAATGTTGTTCATGACTTCTAATGGTGTTCATGTTGATTAAGGTTTTTGTTTTTACTTTATTTAATGGGGTTCACTAACCCTAAACCCAACCCCGATGCCAATGCTGTATAATATGGCTTTCTACTTCATTCACTATGACTGCATCTCTTGCGCTTTTTCACCCTAGAATCAACTGTGGATAGCCTGGAACAGAAACCATTTGAAGACAAACTGCTCAAGGTAGGGTTTTCAGTGTTCATCTAACATTCATTAGGCTGCAATTTGGAAACGAATGAATCGCCTCACTTGTTCATGTTTAAACGGTTGTTGGATGTCACCCCTCTTGATATGTTTGGCTCCAGCTGCTGTCTAAAACCCTGGTGACGATAGACGACAGCAAGTGGGTGTGTCAGCTGGTTGCCGAGGCAACGCGCTACCTCTCCACCTATAACAATGCTTTAGAGGAGAAGGTACGTCAGTGGATTCACATTGTCGACCCCGCCCATGCCAACCATACCCTAACCTTAGCATCTCTTATTTATTTAGTAACATCCTTTTATCTGGGGGATATAACCCATTATACACATCTATGAATGAAAAGAAACAGATCACTTTAGCGCGAAACAATTTTCATGATTATTATTATTTTTATTTGGAGTCACATTTATATACACAGCTTACAATGATCATTGATGCAATCTTTAAGGCGCTCCATCCTTTTTTTTTTTTTTTTATATAGAGAAAATAGAACAGACAGAATAATTTCGGTTTCAAATTAAAGACGCAGCAGGGATTATACACAAACGAAATCATCGTCATTGTTGCACATATGTCACAAACATCCTCACGTCATGTAATGTCATGCAATGTAAACAAGGCCAAGTGTCAGTGGAGAAACAAGGCCTAAACATTATCTTTCCTGTCGTCTCCCAGAGCTTCCTCTACCGCTGTGTCGGAGTCATGCTGCAGGAGTGCCACAACAAGGAGGTGGTGAAGAAACAGCTGCAGGAGATCCTCCTGACCGCCCGGCACAGCGACGCCATCGAGAGAGAGGTCCAACCAATACCACTGACCGTTAGGACTGACCTATACGGGACTGGCTGTATACCACTGACCTATACGACTGGTTGTAGTTCACTGACCTATATGACTGGTTGTAGTTCACTGACCTATATGACTGATTGTAGTACACTGACCTATACGACTGACCTATACAAGACTGGTTGATTATCACTGACCTATATGACTGACCGACACGTGACTAGTTGAACATCACTGACCTATAAGACTGACCAACACGTGACTAGTTGAACATCACTGACCTATAAGACTGACAGATACGTGACTAGTTGAACATCACTGACCTATAAGACTGACCGACACGTGACTAGTTGTACATCACTGACCTATAAGACTGACCGATACGTGACTAGTTGAACATCACTGACCTATAAGACTGACCGATACGTGACCCTTTGTCTCTTACGGCCAAAGCACGCTGCAATTATTATTTTTTAAGTTATCTCAGTCAAACAGAAATGACAAATAAAATGAGCAAAACAAATAAAATAAATATAAATAAAAAACAAAAAAACTGCTGCAATTTGATGTGGTGGGAGGAAACACCAAACGTTTGAAAACAGCAGTAGATGGGAGAACCTCTAATCCTAAGGTTGGTTTATTATTTGTTCTGGGTGTGGCAGGGCGTGGCCTTGAGCGTGGGCCTGTGTGCCCACAGCCACCTGGAGGGCACGCTGGCCAAGCTGGAGGAGTTTGGCAAGTCGGACGCCTTCAAGAAGTCCCCCAGCATCTTCAACCTGCTCAAGGTAAGACACGGCATCCCTCGGTGAATCCCTGCTCACCTGTGTGTGACTGAAGCCCTTATACACTGCACACTTCCTTTGTATTTCTTTTGCAGTAAAGTGTGAGCATATGAACACATACATAGACATGTATATAGACATATATTCAGACGAAAGTGTGCGTGTAAAATACATTTTACATCTATCTTGTGCAGATGAATTAAACATTGTCCACATCTGTCAAATCTGAATAACCCAAATAAATACCCAATTTCAATCCATGAACACAATATTGGTCTTAAGTGAAACAACATCACCAAGAGCTTGCCTGCTGGCATCCTCAACGTTTCCTCTCTCTCTCTCTCTCTCTCTCTCTCTCTCTCTCTCTCTCTCTCTCTCTCTCTCTCTCTCTCTCGCCTCGCCTCGCCTCGCCTCGCCTCGCCTCGCCTCCCTCCTCATTTCTCTCCCTCCTCTCCCCCAGGACCGTAGTGACCTGGAGGCAGACAAGGTGAAGAGCACCCTGATCCTGTGCTACGGCCAGGTGGCCCTCAACGCACCGCCAGAGCAGATCCTCAAGCGCATCGACCACGACATCCTGCGCCTCATCAGCAAGCACTTCAACACCAAGGTAATGTCGCCGCAGGTCAAAGGTCAACTGGCTTCACTGGGCGGAGTCGCTCTGTAACACTACTCTGCTGGTTTGGTTCCAAAAAAGTGAATGCCTCCATGGGACCTCACAAAAAAAACAAACTCAAGTACTTTTTTATTCAATTTCATTCAATATTCGACCCACTGTCAAATGTTGTGATTTCACTCAATTTCTATTCAACAATTTACAACGTAATTAATGGCTGTGAAATCAAGCAAATGTTTAATGCTTACTGGGCTGAGTGGTTATTGTAGATATTCCTCAAGTTATATTAACTTAACTAATGGCCCGTTCAAATATAACAGAAAGACCCATGTCTCATAATTGTTCAATTTCATTGATCTATTTATATTCATATTAATTATAAATATAAAAAGCAACCTCAAATCTACAACTGAACAAGAAGGAATTGATAATACAGCTCAGTGATTGAGCCATCTCTTAATTCAGACCATGCTCCTTCTTTGTGGAAGACTACTTGGGGACTGAATGAGCTCACCACATGATGTAAAATGACCATGATATTACCTCCACACAGGTTCTTGGGATTAAAGTAGAGAACAAGGTATTGTTACCAGAGGGAACCCACTGACCTCTCTCTTTCGTCTCCCTCACTCGTGTGGAATATTTGTCTTTCTCAGAGTTAATTGCCTGTGTTATTTCCCTTGCTTCTTCACCGTTTCTCTCTTATTCGCTGTCTGGCTCTATTCTCATCAATTTGAATGTCGTTTACCCCATATTTCAAAATTAAACTCTGGAGATTGGCCCCGCTTAAACGTATTATAAAAGTCTTCCTACTGGGGAAGATTATGGCTACAATTAAATTACCCAACTTTCTCCTCACTTTAATATCTCTAACTGCAGCACCCTTGGGCAAATTTCGTTATTTTCTTGCTTTGGTGGCGCATATTTAAAGCATTTTCCCGTATTTCAGCAGCTTTCTACAGACTCCCATTCACAACTTGTGTTTCTGATCAGTCTGGTTTAACAAATATTTTTTTCATTTTGACCCACTAATGTTAACCTGGGAGGCTGTTTCTGTCTGAGATTGCAATGATAATCAAAAGTGGATGTCAACATTGATGTGAATGATGATAATCAACAGGATTGTTCTAAGCCGACTGGCCTGGGTGTGACTTGCTGTGACTGAATCCTAACCGCCTGTAGTCTAGAAGTCTGACCGTGCCCGACTCTCTGTCCCGCCTCTTTCATGACAGCCGGGAGGTGTGTTTCAACTTTGACCTGAGCTGCTTTCCACACTTCACAACTCTTGATTTGAGCCTCTTCCTCCATCCCTAGGAATGGACAATCAATCGACATACTGGCTGACCGATAGATTTGTTTTGATTGATTTTCTGTCTTGTATTGTTGTGGTTTTGATGCATTGATGATGTCGCTTCATAGTTCTGCACACTAGAATGGGGCTGTAGTGTGCTTGGTTGGACGCACTGGTTAGACTTCTATGCATCACTAAAAAACAAAAAATCAGTTTTCTCTGCTTTTATTAACCCTATCTTAAAATGAAACAAGTTGCTCGTTCATTCTTTTTTTGGTTTGTGTGCGTGTGTGTGTGTGTGTGGATGTGTGTGTTTTTAATTCAGGACCTGACCATGAAGCTCAGTTTGATCCAGAGTGTTGGACTGATAGCCAGAGCCATCAGTGAGTGTGTGAAGAGGCAAGGCTACGTCTTCACCCGCAAACACGACCTTATTTCTGTCATGATGGTTAGTAAAAACAAAAAGATAATTTCTCCCTTCCTCTTCTATTTCCCTCAAAACCACCACATCGGTTTCACTTGATGTTTCTTATTTCCTGAATTTTGTAGCAATGTATTACAAGTTATAACAAGGCATAAAAAGGCATTCCGTTTTGATCTGAAACCACAACCACAGGACCGGGCCAGAGTTGTTGCCATCCTTGTTGTTTGATTTTACCACTTGGTTACTCTTAAAAGTTGGTCTCCATTGAATTGAAACGTATGCCTTTTAAGGTTGATCTGTACAGCTCTGCTAAACTGAATTCAGCAAAACTGAGAAGGCACAAAATAGTATACCTTATTGACCAGATGTCTGGTCACTACGGTATACTATTTTGTGCCTTCTCAGTTTTGTATTGTCTGTATTGCTAAACTGACGTTGAATTTACAACGTTCAACGTTCCATGTGTAGCAGGTCCAATTGGCCGCCTCCTACTGCTGAGTCGTGCCATGCATGGGACTGGTGAGGCTGTAGGACATGTGACAACAGGACTGACTCCTACCTGTGTCTGTACTCTGTCTGTGATCAGGACTTTATCAAGGCAGAGCCAGCCGACGCCATGAAGACGCCAGTACGCCATCTAGTGATGTCCACCTGCGCCAACCTCATGTATCCTTGGCCATCAGACCCTAAGATTGTTTGTTTTTAAGTGTGGGCTAAGTTGTTCTAACCTCCCATAAAGAAAAGCCTAAAACCAGTAGGACACCCATCAAGGGTTCGGCTTAGCTCAGGAGGTAGAGCGGGTGGACTTGTAAGTGGAAGGTTACTAGCCTGATCCCCGGCGCCTCCTAGCTGAGTGTCGAGATGTCCCTGAGCAAGACGCTTCACCCCACTGCTCCTGACAAGCTGGCTGTCAGTCATGATCTGACATATACCTTGATACCTTGATACCATACATATACGGAATAGGGAGTCACGATGATGCAATGTTGTTTCCGGTGTTAACTATATATAAGAACTTAAGGATAAAATCACGGTATCGTGTACTGCTGGTAACGCCGGAAGCGGTCCAATCTTGACGAGTCATGGCTAAATTCACGCCATGTACTTCAATCAGGGCCGGCGCTCGGCATAGGCGACCTAGGCGACTGCCTAGGGCGGCAAATGCGTTGGGGGCACCCTCGGGTGGCGCCCTCAATTAGTAAATTAAAATATACGAAACTAACGGAGAAGGGAGGGGGCGCGGGAGCAATCGCCAGGGCGC
Source organism: Gadus chalcogrammus (assembly GCF_026213295.1). Classification (NCBI taxonomy): domain Eukaryota; kingdom Metazoa; phylum Chordata; class Actinopteri; order Gadiformes; family Gadidae; genus Gadus; species Gadus chalcogrammus. The sequence continues at coordinate 17,009,040 of NC_079422.1, read as the reverse complement.
CCCGAAACCGTCACCGTAGTACGCAGGTCAATGCAACAACCCCCCCCCCCCCCCCCCCCCCCAAAAGAGCAGGATTAGCTCTAGAATTCCTCTGCCGCATTGAGCCCCTTGACACCACCCCGCTCCAGACCCCTGGACCCCCCGCTGAGTGAGACCGAGGGCTTTGACCTGCTGAAGGTGTGTGTGGGCAGCGCCTTCGCCCTGCCCCCCGTCACACACACCCCCGAGAAGACCAAGGACGAGGAGGTCATGGAACCCAAGCAGAGAGAGGTGAGAGGGCGTGGGGGGGTCTGTCTTACCTTTATGAACTCTGAACTTGTTAACTACTTAATGATCCATCCACCGAGCTTCACCTTAAACATGGCATCCTCTATTGGTGTTTACTGGCTTTATGAATGAAATAGTGACATGGGATTGTCCTCTCTGAGCTGTAGACCCTGGTTTGGTTTAAAAGTCGAGTGCCATATTTTTGTTGTCCTCCTAGACAGATCTTAACATCGTTATTTGACCAGAGTTGAGTTATGATGAACCTTGACACCCCGTAGTACTTGGAGATGCATCAAATTGACATTGCCATTATAATTATCGAACCAATATATTGTAACTCGCTGGGATGAGGATCAGCACCGCTAAATCTGAGGCCATGACTCTTAGCAGGAAACCGGTGGATTGCTTACTCCGGGTAGGAAATGAGTCCTTAGCCCAAGTGAAGGAGTTCAAGTACCTCGGGGTCTTGTTCGCGAGTGAGGGTACTATGGAGCGTGAGATTGGTCGGAGAATCGGAGCAGCGGGGGCGGTATTGCGTTCGCTTTACCGCACCGTTGTTACGAAAAGAGAGCTGAGCCGCAAGGCAAAGCTCTCGATCTACCGGTCGATCTTCGTTCCTATCCTCACCTATGGTCATGAGGGTTGGGTGATGACCGAAAGACGAGATCGCGGGTACAAGCGGCCGAGATGAGTTTTCTCAGAAGGGTGGTTGGCGTCTCCCTTAGGGATAGGGTGAGAAGCTCAGCCATCCGTGAGGAACTCGGATTAGAGCCGCTGCTCCTTTACTAAGAAAGGAGTCAGCTGAGGTGGTTCGGGCATCTGGCAAGGATGCCCACTGGGCGCCTCCCTTGGGAGGTGTTTCAGGCACGTCCAGTGGGGAGGAGACCTCGGGGAAGACCCAGGACTAGGTGGAGAGATTATATCTCAACACTGGCCTGGGAACGCCTCGGGATCCCCCCGTCAGAGCTGGTCAATGTGGCCCGGGAAAGGGAAGTCTGGGGCCCCCTGCTTGAGCTGCTCCCCCCGTGACCCGACCCCGGATAAGCGGATGATGATGAGCTTGTGATTTCTGTTCAGGCGTTATACAGGGACACCATGGCCAGCCTGCAGGAGCTGCTAAAGAGTGTCTTGGTGAAAGAGCCCTCACCTGACAACCTGCAGAGTGTCTTCAAGGTGGGGCGGGTTTTTGAGTGCCAGTGAGATGTATTTAGATATAGTGGCAAATTTTTGTGTGCTGTTATCTTTTGTGTGGTATATATAGGTGAATACACCATTAATTAGCTTCCACTCAGATAATATTGAGGTTTTTGGCTTAACTTGTGAACAAATGTTAACCTTTTTTTTTTTTTAATCAACCTGTCAATAAAAGTATTGCGAAGCAAAGAATCATGATATTCAAATGAATCCTATAACCTTCCCTGAAGGGAAAAAGAAGGTGTGAAATGATTGCCTGCAGTTTTTTATTTACTGTTCATGATTATTATTGTCTTTGGCAGCACATTGAGTCCTGGCTGAGCTCAGCCCAAGACCACGAGAGAGAGAGAGCTGTCTGCACCACCGCGCACATACTGGACTTCTACCTTGAGAAACTCACTGTGAAGGTGAGCACACACACAAGCATGCATTAGTATTTACAATATCGCTGTATCACAATCCCTATTTTGTTACGCCTAGTTCAGTGGGTTGAGCTTGAAACAACAAGCAACCGCCATTCATTTGATCAGAGTGTTTGAAATCAATACTGTATTTCGTTGCTCCGGTTAATAATTTCATTAATATACTATGTCCCTAGCATTCAGTAACTGACCTTTCATATCACGTGCCTTCATTTCATAATAGTTACCGACAACATATCGCTTATTAGTATATGCTACACGTGAACCTCCTAAGATGCCGCAATTTATTGGTTCGCTATCTCGGGTTATTGGGCAATATCCCATGATTGAGATCTCAAATTCGGGACATTTTTTTCATCGCAAAATGTCCCGCTTTGTTCGCTAATCAAAACAAATAAACCGCTAATAAAAGCAATCATGTCGGAAGGAGGAGACGACAGCGCTCAAGACATCCATCAGCCTTCTAATAGGGTTGTTCATTTCTGGCAAAAATACTATTCAATATTCGCTGAGGAGTATTCGAATAATATTTGAAAATATTTGTTAATCATATCCTACAATACAGTGGATTATCCTAATAATCCACTGCTGTTTTGAGCTGCCTCCATCAGGCAGAAGATACAGAGTGCCTCTGGCCAAAAAAATCTCTCTATACAAAATCCTTCATACCCAAGGCAATTCACACACACACATCTTGCATCTGACACAAGCACCAGATACACACAACCAGGGCGAACAGACTGCCTTCAATCAAAGACAAATTTCTCATATGGACAAATAAAGCTTTTGAACTTTGAATTTGAATAACGAACACTCCTTTTGCGTGCGGTCCGATGTCAGAACATGGTGTCCTTCCACAACCTGGGGGCCCTGCTGGGCAGGCTGGCCCCCCGCTGTTCGGACCCCCACCCCGCCGTGCGCCTCGCCGCCATCAGCGCCGTGCACACGATGCTCAACATACAGCTGCGCTACGAAGGTACGCCCACTTCCTGTCCGCCTCGCGGCCCTCCCGCCGTCGTGAGAACGGATTCTGTGGCCGCCGTGCTAGTGTAGAGTCGTCAACTGTGTGACGTTATGAAAGTGGTTGAATTCCCTGTAACTTTATTGTATTTATAATTATATTTATATTTTATTTATTTATATAGCACTATGATAACCCGTAATAACCTACTTTCCTGTATAATTCAGAGCGCTTGAAATCCAATTTTCTTCTCTTTTTTAATGCTGCTAAACTCGTATTCACCAGTGGTTTCATTGTTTTCGCCTTCTTCTATCTTCTTTCTCAGTTGATTTGGCAAAATGTGTCGTAAAAATAGAAATTAATACATTTTCTACAAAGTAATTACTTCTTTTGTTGGAAATTGTTGTAATTTACATTTTAGACCACGGACATTGAAACCGTAGTCTACATTATGTTTTGACTGTTTGTTTGAGTTAAGAGTTACAGCAGCAGTAGAGTTAATCCAGTGGAGTTACTCACCTCCTCTGTCATGGGTTTAACCCAGTCGATGTAGACAAGGTTATGCATGAAGCCTCAACCCACACCGTACATGTTTTAAGTGGTTCACTTGGTTTCCTCCACCCAGGCTTTGCCCACGACTACCGGGACGAGTCAGTAGAGAGTCTGCTGCTTATGAGATGTGTTCTGGAGAACCCGGACAACGCTGTCCTATACAAGACCTGCTCTGAGCTCACCAAGGTCAGACCCAGTGCCCCTAGTTATTATTGGTGTTTACCTTTTTTATATATGCTTAATTAACACCCTTTTTTTATTAGTGTGTACCCTTTCTATATGCTTTGTTAGCTAACATATTGTTAATGTATGGATTTTTGACAAGAGTGCAGGAGTTTATTTGCAACTTTAGATATTTACAATTTAACATTTGGAGGGAGAAAAAGGATTCAGTAAAATACAAAACTGTTTGTATGTTTGACCTCAATCAAAGTTTAACATAAAACTGGAAAGACTAAAGTTTATTAAGTCTTTTTGAACAAAAGGAATACAGGGGAAGAATTTGAATTTCTGTGTAGAAATCCAGAAACCCTCACTTTCTCACGTTCTGACTCTCATTGCGGCCAATCACATCACAGGACTCCTATTGCCCAAAAGTAACTCCATGACCAACGGTTCACCACAGTGAAGACTGCCCATGTTTTTGCTGAGACTTATCAGCCAGTCCGTCCATGACCGTGAACACTCAACTTGTGACGCCATCATAAAACTAAAACAAACTCAATCCAAATTAAAAAGTTAAACATAAACGAGGGAGAGACAAATCAGCAGGTACATATGTTTGTTTCGAAGAGGAGACTGAGGATAAGCTAGATTGTGCTTGTTGTGGTTTACATGTGTTTGACGGCCTCCGGCTGTGTTTTGGGGGGGGGGGGCAGGTGATAAGCAAGCGGCTCCCCCAGCAGCAGCTGTCCACGCTGGTGTTCATGCTGTTCGAGGGCCTGGTTGACAGCCAGACCAACTGCTGCAGGGCCTCTTCCGTCATACTCAACACGCTGCTGAAGAACAGGGGGGCCGGCCTACAGGACCTGGTACGACTCGCACAAGCACAGACATTATCGCAAACGTACACGCGCACGCACGCGCGCATGCATTCATTCATTCATTCACATTCAGGCTCACTTTTGGGATGATCAGCCAATCTATGTCCTGGCCCTGTGGCCCAAGTCCTGTTAGCTCGAATTAATGTGTAAAGAAATACCACCTGTTTTATGGACTGTGTGTGTGTGTGTGTGTGTGTGTGTGTGTGTGTGTGTGTGTGTGTGTGTGTGTGTGTGTGTGTGTGTGTGTGTGTGTGTGTGTGTGTGTGTGTGTGTGTGTGTGTGTGTGTGTGTGTGTGTACCAGGTACCAGAGATGCTGGAGGTGCTCCACCTACGACTGCAGAGCATCACAGAGGAGCAGGTGAGCACAGACCAGCGTTCAAATGATCAGTGAGTTGTTAGTTGTTGATGAATGGCTTTTGACTGATGTTCGAACGGACCAATCCCCCCCCAGGTGAGAGTGGCGGTGGGACAGACCGTTCTGATCCTGGCCACTCAGCATCTACAGGCGGTCTTCAACACCCTGGTCATCCAGCCGCTTCCTTTCGACAGGTAACAACATTTATGCAACCTTACTTCTATATCGGTGCAGTACGTTTAGGATTCAGGTAGCTTCTGTAGAGGGAACTATTCATATGGTTCCACCTCCTCTTATTTATTTTTTGTTAAACCAAATTGTTATTCTATGTATTGCAACATTCAGTTTTCTCACAGATCAGACTGAAGGTCACTTTAGGAAAACCTCAAACGCTGCTGGTTAGAAACACACACTGTGAACCAACTAAGACATTGGTTGGATCGAGTGTCTTTATCCTCAACGCTGACGGTTTCATAAGGTTCACTTTCACAATGCCATTAAACAACCAATGGGCAAAGAAAGATGTAATCGTTTATGAGTGAAAGTGGTGAGTTCGAGCGTGTTTGTTAGACACGTCGCAACACTGCTTCCATTGACATCGTCATGACCGCAGTGTCTCAAAAGCCGACCGAATACTCAGTAAACAGGACGCTTACTAAGCAGGATGCTCCATGGCTGCGGTGGATCTAAGGAGGAGCCATGACGAAATACAATTGGACATTTTTCTGTGAGGAATGACTCTGTTCTCATGTCTTCCTGTCTTCCTTTCCTCCTGTCTTCCTGTCCAGCTGGAACAGCGAGATGTGGATGGCGCTGGGATCGGACCCCATCATCGCCGGGCAGATCATGGAGATGGCCATGGAGAAGCTGGTTGTCATGGCGCCCTACATCGACCGGAAGGATCCCATGACGAGAGGAGGCCTCGCCAAGGTGGCCACCGGCCAGCCCTTAGCTGTAAGTCCCTCCCCTCACCTTTTTTTTAATCATCATCCAACCTCAATCGTTGGTTGTTTTCTGCTGTGATGATTCTGTTGTTTCTCTAAAGATAACTTGGTAGACACCGCCGCTGTCTCCTCCCATAATCATGCGCCGTTCAACCAAATGCTTTGCCGTCAAGAAGTGTCTTAATAGATATTATCTCTCATCACATATATACAACAAAACATCCATTGAATATACCTGTGACTATAAAGTGGCTAGGATATCTCAAATCAAATGGAGCATAATGTTAGCCTCATAGCATAATTGCCTAAGTCATCTTTTTGCCAAATTGTGATCTCTAACCTAAGTCCAGTTGTCTAATGCTGCTGATTCTCTGTGCCTTGTTGGCTATACCCTAACCCAAACAGAGTGCTTTTTAATTCCATTATCACTATCTATCTATTTTACGAGAGCTAGGGTTAAAGCGTTAAAGTTAAGTTAAGGTGAACGAGCAATTCAACCGGGCCTCGACACATAACAACACAGAATCCATCGCGTCCACCTCTGGGCTCATGCGCCTCTCGTCTGGTGGAACCCCCCCCATGTCTGGTTGTCACGGTGATGGTGTCTGGTCATCACAGCCGGGGCGACGTCATGCTTTGTGTCCCCCCCCCCCAGATGACGTGCGGGCTGAAGGAGCTGCTGCTGAACGGCCAGAGCCAGGAGCCGGCCGTGGCCATGTTCCCGCGGCTCTTCTCCTGCCTGGTGGTGCGCCTGGGGGCCAGCGTGGGCGTGGTGGCCCCCCGCGACAACAACAACTACAGCAAGAACGCCCGCAACCAGTTCCACGTGGCCGGGTGGGTCTCTTAGCTAGAGAGGGACCACGCTGGGTTGATGTAGCGTTGTGTCGAGTCAGCGCTTGTCACTCAAAGCTTGAACTGCTCTGTGTGTGTGCTTCACATTCACCCATTCGACCAATCACCTAAGGCTTAGTTACGGTTTCCACGTTTACACAACGCAAGGACCACGCCGTCGCGTCAACACAGTCGTGAACCTGTTTTGGTTCTGCGTCAGGTTTTAGAAAGCGGACCAATCACAGCCCTTGCTGCTGCGATGCCTCGACGCAAGGTTAACATTTTTGGGAGGCGCACGTCAGGCATCAAGGAGGGTCCGCAAGGACGTAAGGGGTCCGTAAGCCTTCCTTGCGTTGCGTCAACGTGGAACCATAACTAAGCCTTTAGCGGTCAGTCCACCCCGTTCATGAACACTCAACTTGTGACGTCATCATAAAACGAAAACCTCGCTCCAAATGAAAAGCATAAACATTAATGAGGGAGGGACAAATCGGCGCGTGCATATGTTTGCGTCGATGCTGAGAGTGGGACGCTGAATCCATACACCACTGAACACATTGACGGCGATATCAACCAATGCGAGGCCACAGCCAGCTCGTCGAGAGCAGTTTAGGGTTAGGTGTCCGGCTCAGGGAAACCTTGACACATCTCATCCGGTCCCGGGACAACCCGCGATACCGCCCAGATAGATACAACTTTATTCATACCTGGATGGATGTTCAGGTGAGACAGCAGCCACAGTGGACCGGACACCGCGGATGAAGACCTAATAGGATGGATTCTGATGATACAGATGCCTGCATCGTGACAGACCTCGCCCCGCCCTGTGTGTGTTCAGCACCTCTCCACCACAGTCTGGGGGGCAGGGTGATTTGAGGAGTGATTAGTGTGCGATCAGGGGTGAGATTGCAGAGTGAGAAGTAAAAACCTGAGCAGAACAGTGCAATGACCCGGTATGTCAGTTCTCGTGTGTACTAGGTTTTAATTTGTACTCAGTGAGCCTGCGAGACGGATCCGGGAACATTGACTCTCTAGCCTGTACTGTACTGCCCTGGTGAAGACCTTAACCTCAATGATTCTCAATAGTGTTCTCACTCAATACTGGGCAATTTCACAGATTGTTGCCCTCATTTAGTCCCTTAAACCCCAAATGATTGCAAATAAAATTCAGGGTGAAAAATCCCAAAGTTTTAATAATTTCATTATCCCCATTACCTAGTTTGGATCATGTTTGGATAGGTGCATCAGGGTAACGTGTGTCTGTGTCTGTGTGTCTGTGTGTGTGCGTGCACCTGGTCCTGTCTGGATATTTCGCTCAAATTTCTCAGCGACCTACGTAGGTAGGCAGGAATTCAAGATAAGAGGGAATACATTTGTTCAATTATCGTTTCATTTATAAAACAATTGTATGTTTCATTGGTGGACAGAATCCAAACTACAGACATTTCCTGTTTGATGATCAGTGTCCGGAACAGAAGGGCGTGTAGTGTCTCAGCATGTTAACGGTGCGATTATAGATAACATGCCAAGGTATTCCGTTTTACAATGACATGCGTGTGCGCTGCAGGGCAGCGGTGGAGGCTCTGCGGATCCTTCTGGCCCGCGCCCTGCTGGACGACGTGGGGAAGCGTCTGGACCTGGACCACGCCTGGGAGGCCATGAAGGAGCCCAACACACACACAGCCGGGATCACGCTGCTGGCCAGGTCAGCACACACACACACACACACACACACACACACACACACACACACACACACACACACACACACACACACACACACACACACACACGACTGCTGTCACACTGCTGGCTAGGTACACACCCAAAACGCACACACACATTGTTTTTATAGAGCTAACAATGAAAGACACTTGTGAACATAAACCCAGCATTGCATTACCACCGTGCTCGGTCCATAGTGATCTGGTGAGGCGCAGTGCCGTGGTGCGGTGTGTTTAACATCTGTGTGGTGCTGGGGTGGCTCCTCCAGGGCGATGGCCAGGCACGCGGGGCCTCGGCTACCCTCCATCGTGGAGTGCCTCTGTCCCAGCCTCAACAACATCTACGAGTGCCAGCGCATCACCGTCACCGCCTTCTTCTCTGAGGTGACGCACACACACGCGCGCGCGCAGGCCCGTACGCACACACTTGCGATCCAATCCAATCATTTTTTGAATTACCCATAAATTCATTGAGCCTTTGGGTAATATGATATTAATAGAGTGAGAGTTGGAGGGTTTTTGTCCAGCTCCTTTCTACACGTGCAAAGACTTTATGGTGCCAATGTGACAAGAGTAATATAAGCAATTGGATATTGAATATAAGGTCACGTTCACATTTTAAACATAATGCATTGCATCGCACAGTGTAATCTGTTATCATTAATAGTTTTATTGTTATTATCATTATATGGCCAGGTTGGTGATTTTTGCAGATCTATGTGTTTTTCTAACAGTGTGTTGTGTGTCTGTGTGTGTGTGTGTGGGACTGTTTGTGTTTGTGTGTGCGTGTGCGTGTGCGTGTGCAGCTCCTGAACCACCACGTGGTGACGGAGCTGCTGCTGATGGACGTGCTGATGAACAACATGATGGAGAGGATCTCCGACCCCTGCTGCACCGTCCGCATGCTTGCCGTCCGCGGGCTGGGCAACATCGCCACAGGCTCGCCCGAAAAGGTGCTGGCGCCATGACAGGCCTGTATGCTAGTCTCTCCAGGCAGGAGAAACTAGCATGTAGTTCCACTGACGGCCTATAGTTGGCTGACATTCGAGGCTAGCATGTAGTTCTACTAATGGCCTATAGGTGCTTACACTCGATACTAGCATGTAGTTTCTCTATCGGCCGATAAGTGGCTCACATTCGAGACTAGCATGTAATTCCACTAATGGCCTATAGGTGATTCCCTGTGGAGACTAATGCCGCTTTTCCACTGCATGGTACCAGCTCGACACGACTCGACTCGACTCGCATTTTTTGCGTTTCCACCGCGATCTAGTACCTCAAGTGGCTGCTTTTTCTAGTACCGCCTCGCTCTAGGTTCCAAGCGGCTGAGCCGATACTATAAGGTGACGTCGGCAGACGGCCGGCCACTGATTGGCCAGAGAATGTGACGAAGTCACGAGAGCGACATGGCAACCATGCCGGTAACAGCCATAGCAGCGCCGCAGCCAACATATTCCACTTCTTCAACTTCTTCAACATGCCAGCTAATAATAGTAATGTTATCGATGTCCTCCATTGTTGTTACGTGGGTTCTGTCCATGTGTGGGTTGCGTAGGTGTTGTTTGCGTCGCGTACAAAAATACGTCACGGCCCTTTCGCGCAGCCGACCCCGCCCACGTCCAGGAGGTACTATTTGCGGTGGAAAAGGACCCGTGCTGCTACCGTGTCGAGTCGTGTTGTGTCGAGTCGTGTCGAGTCGAGCTACATGTGCGGTGGAAAAGCGGCATAACATTTAGTTCGACCAACGACCTAAAAGTGGCTCAGGATAATACAGTCAAAGCAAACCACAGATTAAAAAGCAGTTCCGGGCACTATCAATTACATGCCTGAAAACCTAAAATAATTGGGGTTTAATGAGGTATTAACAATGCTTTGGCTTACCATGCCTGTAGTAAAATGGTCTTGTCAGTTTATGGGAAGCAACAACAGTCTTATGTTGTAATGTAAATGTAAATGTCTTATGAAAACAAGCATAGATAATTCAGTTGTAGAACAGTCTGCCATATTAAACGTCCGTTCTCCTCCCCTCGCTCTCTCCTCTCCCCACCAGGTTAATAAATACGCCAAGGAGCTGTTGGCAGCTATGAGCTCGGGGATGGAAGAGAAGGAGGACCCAGGTAAGCTCCAGCTCCAAGTGTTGACCTGCTCTGTAAGCCAGGCCCATTGCATTTGTGTCTCATTCATCACAGTTAAAGTCTAAGTGCTACACAAGCAAAACTCTACGATGCCCTATTCCTGACCCCTCAAAAAGACAAAACTCCTCATCAACATAGAATAAAGCTTTAGATGGTTAGCAGTGAAATGGGTGCCCTATTTGGCAGACATAATGGCAGCATAAAGGGGAGTTGAAGGAAAATTAAGTCGTTAGAAGATGGAGAACGGGTTGTCTGGCAATCGGAAACTTGCCAGTTGTCTGGCAACTAGAAGGTTGTCGGTTCGATCCCTAGCTCCTCCAAGCTAAGTTTCTAGGTGTCCCTGAGCAAGACACCTAACCCTAACTGCTCCATACGAGCTTTCGGCCCCCTCAAATGGTTTACAGCGCCGCGGTTGTGTGAATGTTTGCATGAGTGAATATGTCTGGTTGAATATGAGGCACTCATTATAAAGTGCATAGAGCGTCCACAGGTCTAAAAAGCACTCCTATAAATGCAGTCCATTCACATCATCCGTTGTCATGTACTGACCGTCTCCTTCCCCTGTTAACTCCTTCTCCACCCTCCCTCCAGGTAAACGGATCACACTGGAGGCCATGTCAGGCCTCTCTAAAGTCCTGCTCCACCTGGACAAGAAGAACGTCCATCTGCTGGTGGTCTACATCTTCATGAAGATCAAGCCTTTCCTGGAGAGCGTACGTTTATGTCCTGAGCTTATTCTATGTATTGGATGGATGAAGTCAAGTAATAATTGTTCTTGGATTGTACCACCATGGACACACACACATACATAAGGGATCGCTAGACCGCAATGCCACAGGATAATCCCCTCATAACCACTCTACAACCGTAACCTCTCCCCCACTATAACCTCTCCACAACCGTAACCTCTCCCCCACTATGACCTCTCCCCCACTATGACCTCTCCCCCACTATAACCTCTCCCCCACTATGACCTCTCCGTCCACCACCCTAACACCCCCTCCCGGCCTCCTGCAGGAGAACGATGAGATCCGCTGTGCTTCCATCCTCCTGCTGGGTAACCTGTCCCAGTTCGGCTCCGGGGAGGCAGTGTTCAAAGACCAGATCCACAATGTCCTGGTCAGCCTGCTGCTGCATCTGGTGGACCCCAACCCGCATGTCGTCAAGGTACCCAGTCAACACAGTCCCCATCTGCGCCCTACTCCTAAAGTTGACGTTCCTCCCCCTCTTTCTCACGTAAACATTCAATGGCATGATCGGGAAAAATCGACAGATTATGGATTGATAACGTCTACGTTTCTAAAAATATGCATTTGTTTAAAATATGTATTTTATGATTGATGTGTTCATTCAGGCATGCAAGAATGCGATGCGCACGTGTGCTCCGGTGGTGGGCTCGGAGCAGATCACGGTGATGTTCCAGAATCATCTGCACGAGGACAAGAGCCTTCACTACGGAGAGTTCATCAATGACCTCACCAAGTACCTGGTGAGCTGTGCACACGCACACCTGCACACACGTACACATGATTAGCGTCTACCTTCTGGAAATCTTACATTGGGATTTTCAGCCAAACACGGAATCCAGAATACTTCGGAGTACCACAACGCGAGTCATTTGGAACTACAAAGTTTTGCACATGATATAATGTGGCGGACAACTACCAGAAGTGATGGTTTCCTCGCGGTACGATTCGGTAAGTGTACACTTGGTGTACACTGTACAGAGTGATGTGCTGATGAATCCTTTTCGCGTTGTTTTGTATTGTATAATCCTCAGATTCAGGACTTCCCCGGCATGCTGAACTTCTACCACATCTCCGTCATGCAGTTCTTCAAGAGCCACTGGGCTGAGGTGCGGGCGGGCGCGGCCATGTTCATAGGTACGATGCTGCTCCCTGCTGGGGCCCTGGCTGGGGTCCTGGCTGGGGTCCTGGCTGGGGTCCAGGCTGGGGTCCTGGCTGGGGCCCTGGCTGGGGTCCAGCGGAGGGGGCACAGAGCCTGGGCCGGAAGCCAGGAACGGCAAAGGGGCGGGTTTATGCTCAAAGGGGCGGGTTTATGCGCATAGGGGCGGGTTTATTCACAATGGGGGCGGGTTTATTGTTTCCTATTTTGCATTGCATTGCACTTTTCTACTGAAGTGCGCTAATTTGTGCAAGTGTAGGATATTTGTGTTCATAGAAATGCCGGTGAGATGGTTTTCCTTGCCTTAATAATTTATTATTCTTTAAAAGTTTGTCTCTAATTGATTGTCCTTTTTAATATTTCTTGAATGCGATGCATTCCTATCAGCGATTGCATTCTGAAGGCCCTTGTGTTTGAAGGGTGCTGTATAGATAAACCTGCGTTGCCTAATGTATACAAAGCTGTGAAATATTGCAACCCTAGACTGAAGTTTGTGTGTGTGTTCATCAGGGTTTCTGCTGGGAAACCTTACTGAAGACCTTTTCTCACACATCAACATGAGCACTGTCACCAAAGGTGGGTGTGTAGGTGTCTGTATAGGTGTGTGTAGGGGTTTATAACTATCGGTGTGTATTATTACTGTGTGTAGGTGTTTATAAATGTAGGTGTGTATAATAACTGTGTAGGTGTCTATTTGAACTGTGTATAGGTGCATATAACTGTGCTTGTGAATAGGTGTTTAACTGTGTGTGTAGGTGTGTATGTAATGTGTGTGTGTGTGTAGATCTTTATATCATGTGTGTGTGGGTGTGTACATAGTCTGTGTGTGGGTGTGTACATCGTGTGTGTGTGGGTGTGTACATTGTGTGTGTGTGGGTGTGTACATCGTGTGTGTGTGGGTGTGTACATTGTGTGTGTGTGGGTGTGTACATTGTGTGTGTGTGGGTGTGTACATTGTGTGTGTGTGGGTGTGTACATCATCTGTGTGTCGTCCTGTTCCAGGTCTGGTGATGCTCCTCCAGGACCCGGACGCTGCGGTCAGGATGAAGGCAGCGGAAGCCATGGGCCGCTTCCACTGAAACACACACACACACACACACACACACACACTCACACTCACACTCACACACACTGTGTAGCCATTCCAAGCTTTAGCCTCGTTAGTTTGGTAAGCTAAGACGAGTTAGCCGATGTGAAGTGATGACTGGTACTTGAAAGAGACTTCTTAAGTCTTCGCTGAATGTGACCAAAGACTTGGTATGGAAGGACCTTCCATCTATGTAGCATGCACTAAGGACATACCCAACCTGTTCTTACCATGGAAACACGTGATTATGCTCTGCTGCATTCATAAACGTGAAAAGATAATTACGATAATTATTAAGTGTTAACTAACAATAATATATGAAACGTTAGGCACAGAAAATACAATGTGGTCTCAATGCTTCTGATTGGTTGTAACTGGTATTAGCAGAGTGGTGACATCCCGTACATTTATTTAAGCCGATGAAAGACTTCTTCCTTAGGCTGTGGTTGGGAACTTTAAATCTAAAGCGTGATATCTTTGTCCTATAAAGTTATCTAATAATCGGGCCATCTCGGTCACGGGAGAATGACTGCTAGAGTTTCTGTTTTGGTTAATTAATCGAGGAATTTTATTGATTTAGATGTAGCAGGTATTCTGACCGGTCTCAGAGTATTTTCTAATCTAGTTTTGCTCCAATTGAACTCTGAGACGAATCTGCATCTTCCATAGGTCCTACGAGATAGTCGAGTGGAGATTATAATTATATGAATGCGACGCAATAGTTTGCTGACCAGTAATAGTGGATTCTCTTTTGATGTCTATGCTGACACACACACACACACACGCACGCACGCACGCACGCACGCACACGCGCGCATATGCACACAAACACTACTAACAACATAAGGTCTACTACCTTGTCCAACATGAGAGCAATAAGCAGTTAGTTTGCAACCCATGCAGAACCTCTAGTCTCTATGTAAACCGGCTACTTCAGACTGAACATTAATATATTCTACTATACGTCCAAACAGTTCACCTGTTGTATTCCATCGCTGACAAATCCAACCTTTATGTCTGAGCCACGTGGCTGCTTGTTATTTTCCGGTGGCATCTGCTGAGCTTAAACGGAACGATATTAATTTCAGATGTCGGGCAACCCCTTTTTGCAGATGTAATGCATGTCCATCTGTTCCTAGGATAAAACAAAAAACGAAATGTCCTCCTTATCTAGCCAGAGAATGCAAGTATTTATTTTAATCAACGTTGGATTTCTGAGCCATACTCCAAACGGATGCCAAAAACCTCTCAATAGCATTACCAAAACACTGTGGCGCTCCCATAGTCGTGAGTTTTCCCGTCCTGTTCATGCCGAGATTCATTTCCAGTTTGTTTGTTTTTCTGTGGCGCCACCTGGCATTATCGTTCACATATAGTTCACATAAAAAAGTTCCTTCGACACACCTTTCATGTGAGGAATATAAATAGAATGTTTGTAGAACAACAAACGTATATCAATCACTCGTCCTGTGCCAAATGTTCAGTCCACTTTCTGGGTTCCTTTTCTAAGCTTTCTTTTTTTTCCCTTTTGTATACATACACATACGTATGTGCTGATGTATGTCAGAGTTGCACTGTGTGTAAGGATGTACGATGTTCTGTTCGTGCATCCCTTAAATAATTGCACTAAAATAGTGACTGAAACCTGCGTTTCAATTAGGTAACACAGAATACCCGATGGCTTGTAAGGCAATACTGCAGGTTTTCCTGTCTGAATCGTGGTTTGTGTTTATAAGGCTCATGGCTTCATGTGCAGTTTGTATTTTTATTTCACTACTAATTAGTGCTTATCCTTTTGCTGTTCTGACATGAATGGGGCACACATATAACAGTAATATTTTTTTAAGGCACACCTTGTGAAGAGTTTTTAATCATCTCAATTTAACATTAACAACGATACGTTTTTGGTAGATAAAGCACACCTGTGCAGGTGAAAGTAGAGTAGTGGCCACTGGCAAATTAGATAATTCGCAGGTGTAATCTTGAATTGGTAATTGTGCCCAATGAGGTCCTTCATTATAGATGGATTCATGTATTTTAATACTTTTCAAACGTGACATCATCTCTCCATTCACTTTGTGTCCATTTGGAAAACTCAACTTTGTACCTTAATTATTATGACAAAACTTTGTTTTAGTTTTAACATTGTCATTGGCATACACAGGATTGAATTCTAAGACGTTTCAAAGTGTGAATGTATACATGTGTAGCTGTTGTTTTTCTATGTACATGAGTGCTGTTGGGAGGAGTGATGTTGGTAAATTAATTGTAAAACAAATAAAGAATTATACGGCACCAACTGTATTGAGTCAACTTTGTTCTACCACAGTTTCTTATTTAGATTTTGTAATCATTTAATTTACTCATGAGATTATTCTTGGATTATTTGCACAGGTTCTATGATGATTTAAATGTTTTGTTTATCTCTTCACGGACAAACAAGGTTTTATCGTTGCAGCAAGAAAATCTGGTGATATAATGGAAAGTGTTCCCAGTGCAGAGTCATAAAGAACTCGGTTAGGGTTAGATAGGGAGAACTGTCTTTAGCTTTCCTACTCACTGTTCCCCATACACCTGTCCTCATCAGGACTGGGATGTCATCACCGTGAGGAGCTCTGATTGGTCTATTCTGAACAATTAATCTGACCTCAAACCAAACCTCAATAGAATAGTGTTTAAGACGATTGGAGAATCATGTGTTGGGTCTCGGTGGTAAGAACAGTTTTAGAAGTTTTTATGGTAAAGAAGCAGAACTTTAAAGACCATTTTTCACAATAAACAAGTAGTGAGGAATACACAGACGGACACTTTAACTGTTTATTCAACATGATCTTTTACATTTCATTTCATGTTTTTGAGTAGAGTTTGTTTATTATTTCATATTATTTCGCGTTTATTTTTCACCCAAATGATGATGATTTGAGATACAGGTATAGTTGTCTGGTTATAAGTCTTATATAACCAGACAACTTATAAATATGAACGAGGGAAGAAAACATCCCATTTTAATGTCACAATTATGGCATGGTATAATAAACAATCTATTTATTGATAACATCAGCAGAGAGGAATCAGAATGTTTGTGAACAAAAGCCCAACCTGAGGTCGTTCTCTACTGTGCTGATGTATTACAGCAATTTACATCCTTCTGTAAAATCATTGATGCTTTGGTAAATTTAAACCCCCCCAAAACGGCATGTCAGCATAACCTGGTTGACATATCTTCTGCTCAGATGAACTGAACTGCTGACAAAATCATCTAGACAATTTATGCAACCCAACTCAAAGACTTGTGGGACCTATTCAGCTTTCTTTCATTTTACTTTTGGTTTCTGTGGTATGCTAAACAAAAAGAGAAGTGGAGCTTTAAAGCAAGAATGGCATCTACTGCTTTTTGGTATATATTTCCTTGATAAATATACAAAACAATAATGAATTCAATTAATTCTTACCATATGGCTGATGGGTGGACCTTCTAGATAGCAACACTCCAACAATCATTACTCCAACGATCTCATAGAGACATGGCCTAACACTGGTTATTCTCAGCCTTGGCCTTGTTTGGTAATTTGTAGGCCTACTATCTGGGCCGCTCTGTCATGAATTTACGTCCAATCTAGATACATCCCTATAGTTCAACTTGTAGGTTAAAAACATTGATTTGGATGTTGATATTTCTTTCTTAGTTAAAACTGGTTCTCTGCGCTCCAGAATGTAAAATTGATGATGCATTAGTGCAGTAGTAAAATCAATCTAATACTAAGCGTTAACCCGCCTGTATGAATAAGCATTTGCGATGACGCGTCTCGGTAAGGTACAAGGTGAACATGTCTGGATCGTGATAGGGTCGTTTTCTTTTAGTTCTTTTATTGAGGGGTGGAACACAGAAAGCGTCTTCAGGGTGAGTATTCATACTCCTCCGCGCTGCGCCGTCCAAAGTCCATCCAGCCCACGTAGTCCCGGTCTTTTATCCGGTGGCTGGCACCGGGGCCGCTGGCTCTGCTGGTGATTGAGGACCGGCCCCTCTGCCCCGCGGCTGGAGAAACCGAGACCCACAACGTTTTAATTACAAATATATCCACGTTTACAAAAGATGTTAACAACGTTTTACAAAATTACGTTATATTTTTTTCCTACAAGATTACACACGCTTTCTAGTAACCTTACTAAAATGAATGCATCATGAACATGAATACATTGTAGCCTATATGCTTTATATGCACACAAACTGCTTTGATCTATGCTTTAATATCGGATCTTCTGAAGGAAATATCTGCTGAATTATTAAAGGTTTTGAATGTTCCACATGATTCTCCTATGGAAGGGTTCCTAAACTTATTTTGTTTGTTCAGGTTATCCAGTATACAAACATTCTGCTGTTGGGTGAGGCAGATACCAGAAGATACAGAGTCACAAAGAGAGAAAGAAAAACAGAAAGAGAGGCGGAGAGAAGAGAGAGATGAAATGGAAAAGGAAATAGTGAGGAAGGGAGAGAGAGATAGGAAGGAGGACTGGATGAGTGGGTGAAAGGAAGAAAGAGTATAAGGGGTTCAAGAAGAGTTAGGAGTTACAGATGTTGAGAACAACTAGACTTGCTGACTAGACTAAGTACTAACTGCTACTAGACTAACAGAAATATAAAGACTTCTAACCAAAAGTTTAATTACTGGCTTTTTCACCAAAACCAACCTGCCATCACCGATCATCAATATGATTTTTATTATTACTCCTTTTGTATACCTGGGTAGTAAACGTAATTAGTGGTCTAATACGTTCAACATTTATGATGGACCAAGCTTGCACAGCACACTACCCCAACAAGACAACAGACATCAGCATCAGACCAGAGTGCCCTAGAGACAATTCAGTTTTCTAGCTATCATTCGATTGTGGTTCTTCCATTTTAGGTTTTGTGTTTTTAGTCAACCACTGTTGGATTCCTAAAATATATATTGTTCAACAAAATGATAAAAGGTTGTAATCTAGGCCTACGCCTGATCTTGATGTGTGTGAAGATGAAGAGGGAGACGCAATCAGGGCCGACGGACTGCGGGGGAAAGTGAGGCAGTCGTAGGGGGGCCCAAGGCAGAGGGGGGGCCCATGGCAAAAAAAAAAAAAAATCGAAACATCCACCAGCCCATAGTGTTAGGAGTCGCACATGGTCTCGTCTCCCCCCCCCCCTCCCGTCAACAATCGTTCTACCCCCCCCCCCCCCAACAATCGAGG
>NC_079422.1:16977893-16985393 GCF_026213295.1 Gadus chalcogrammus | reverse complement strand
GTGTCACGAAACACCAACTTGGCGATTAACTTCATCCAGGGTCTTGCTTCATCCTTTCGTCACCACATCCCCTGTCATCATTGTCAGCTCATTATATTTACCAGCATGGAATAAAAACGTGTCTCTAATAATTCAACAGCGACCCCAGCACCATGCCGGCCTAATCATTCAACCACCCTCATTTTGGCGGGAACGAACAAACGTCGGCCATTTTCTCATTATTCCGAAGGTCACTATTATCTTTTCACCCGTCACCTCTGGCACACAAACTTGTGTTAAAAGTCATACCTCATCGCCCTACCATGCATTCCGCTGCAGAACCAGTGCGGCCAGTTTCATGAACTTTATCAATCTATTGACGTGTCGTTGGAGTGGAGGTAACACGTTCTCAAAAGGGACTCTTCTGAGATTCTCAGCTGGCTTGAATCCCAGGACTAGCTCACTAGCTTTAGCAATAGGTTTGCCTAGCCTGGTGGAAGACTCCAGTGATTCGTAATGAGGGCGAGGGCAGGTAGGGTGCAGGCAGGTCGGTTGACAGGGTATCCTTCCGATATTTTATTTCGGGCCGCAAACAGAAAGATTGGACGGGCTTATTACAGGTCTGTGAAAGCCAAAGAAACCAGATTTTTTAATGAGATTCTCAATAACAAATACATTTTTTTTTAAATCAATTGCCTACCCTAGCTTTAATGGTGCGAAGATGCAGAGGGAGGTCTTTCATTCAGACAGAACGTCCGGGAGTGGGGGGGGGGGGGGGGGGGCGGAGGCGGGGGGGGGGAAGGTTTTGTGTGCTTTTCAGGAGCCCGGTGTAATCGGCATATAATTAGTATGTTAAGCCCCGAGCCTCGCGGATCGATCCCAGTATATATTTGTCTAGCGCTGAAGGAGCCGAGAGGGGCTGAGCGCTGATCCGTGTGGGGAGATACCCTCTGGGTTGAACCCTAAGAGTTAGAACTCCAACCGTCCTCTGCACACGCTGTGGCACAGAGAACAGAAGGATCCGGCACCTGGATCTGGAGCTTAACCGCGTCAGAGGGCCTTGAAGGAGGCAAGCCGCGAGAGAAGAGAATTGCTAGGGTTAGCGGCTTTGGTCCACAGATACTTTTGGAAAGCCGGAATGGTTTGTGTTATGTGTGCCATGGATATTAAACATATGCAGTTTTATTTCGATACCTTAGGAGGCGATCTATGGCACCTGTTAAGTGTAACTTTTATCATTGTGCTGGTGCTAGGGAACCAGAGTTAAAATGGATATCAACGTCTCGACCTGCGTTCTTGTGTCACTCCGTCACTAACAAGTTATCCTGTTATTTTATAGCGAACATAATAGTTTGGATCTAACTATAGCATAATTTGTTATTCACCGCTTGGTGCTAAAAAAAAAGTTTGCCATGGATTCAACGGTATTGTTTGTACGCAAACGATGATACAAAATCTGAATTTGTCAATGGGCCGTTGCGCCGCATCCACCATCACACCTGACACACTCTAGTCTGACCCCGTCACTTCCCCTTCCCCCCAGCCCCCCGCGCACCGCTGCCATCCCCGGGCTCTGACTAACTGAGTCACGGTACTTGAATTCATTTTGGTGTTCCGGTTGCGTCGGCCTGTCCCCTCCTCAGTCGATTCCCTAGCAGCCAACAGTAGGAGCCTGTTGATCAGAACTGCACCCAAGGTGGCGTTCTAATCAACAGGCTGCTACTTCCTACTGTGTCTGGAGGCTGGCTGAAGAGGGGGGAGGAGGAGGAACGTTTGGAGAGGGAAAAACAGAACGAGCCTGTAGATTGGTGGCCATCTTTTCTTCTTCTTTGGTTTGTTCTTCCGATATGTTCGTAGAAAGAATGGAAGATTGGACGTTTTTGTTGGGAGTACCCCCTGGACAGGAGGCAATAGAAAAAGTCTGTAGGGTCGCAGTTGTCCATTGTATCATCGGCATCGCCCTTCTTTTGATTTGTTTGAAGTTTGGGAAATATGGCAGCTAGCACGTTTTTTGGAGCTATCGTGTACCTAAACCTAACCGACAATATTTACTTTGACAACCAAATATAACTGATTCTGCCTTTATGAGCCTGATGAATATCATCTCCGATGTAACAACTGCACACAATTGTTTCTCACTTCACGTCTAAACATAAAGCATGAAGATATTTTATACTGCAGCTTTGTTGAATATTTGATCGTGATTGGTCAAACATCTAAAAAGGCTTTGCATCATTTTTCCATCACAGGGTAGCTCTGCCTTTAATCAGTTCAAAATTCAAGCGCTCAACAAACCCAACATTAAAAACCACGTAAAATCAACTATCAACCAGATATCTTCGAGACAATTCAAAGCCAATGTGCCCAAAGCTTTAATCACTGTTGGTTGCTACGTACGAGCAGAATAAACTCTTGCTCCTCGACTTCGACCCCAGCTGCTTCATCCCCCCCAGCGTATATTATTTTCCATTTATACCCCGTCATGGTTTATTCCTTACCAAAGTAACAACTTGCGTCGTGTTAACCTATCGAGGTCCGGGCAGGTTACCAGACAATTGACACGGTTAAACGTCAGTTCACATACAGGCATAACGATCGATTTGAACGGCTGTGAGAAAGAGAGGGTGGAAAAGAAACAACACCATCATCCCAAATGTAGTTGATCTTCTTCCATTGATGTCGGGGTGTTCTCTGCTGGCTGCTCTCCCTCCTCTGCCCTCATGGGCCAGAGAGCCTCAAAACAGTTTGTTGGTGATTACTGATTGGTTTCATCTGCCTCACCTCCAAGTCAGCACCAGCTGCAGCTCTCTCCGTACTGATTGGCCAACCCCACGCCCAGCCATAGCCTGACCTTAAATGGCCACTGTTCTTAAAGGGACGCTGTCTTAAATGGCCACTGTTCTTAAAGGGCCGCTGTCTTAAATGGCCACTGTTCTTAAAGGGCCGCTGTCTTAAATGGCCACTGTTCTTAAAGGGACGCTGTCTTAAAGGGCCGCTGTTCTTACAGGGACGCTGTCTTAAAGGGCCGCTGTTCTTACAGGGATGCAGTTCTTAAAGGACCGCTGTCTTACATGGCCGCTGTCTTAAAGGGCTGTTGTCTTACAGGGACGCTGTCCTTAAAGGACGCAGTTCTTAAAGGGACGCTGTCTTACAGGGCAGCTGTCTTAAAGGGCCGCTGTCTTACAGGGCCGCTGTCTTAAAGGGCCGTTGTCATACAGGGACGCTGCCTTAAAGGGACGCAGTTCTTAAAGGGCCGCAGTTATTAAAGGACCGCTGTCTTACATGGCCGCTGTCTTAAAGGGCCGTTGTCTTACAGGGACGCTGTCCTTAAAGGACGCAGTTCTTAAAGGGACGCTGTCTTACAGGGACGCTGCCTTAAAGGGCCGCTGTCTGAAAGGGCCGCTGTCTTAAAGGGACGCCGCCTTTAAGGGCCGCTGTCTTAAAGGGCCGCTGTCTTAAAGGGCCGCTGTCTTACAGGGACGCTGTCCTTAAAAGGACGCAGTTCTTAAAGGGACGCTGTCTTACAGGGACGCTGCCTTAAAGAGCTGCTGTCTTAAAGGGCCGCTGTCTTAAAGGGACGCTGCCTTCAAGGGCCGCTGTCTTAAAGGGCCGCTGTCTTAAAGGGCCGCTGTCTTAAAGGGACGCTGCCTTTAAGGGCCGCTGTCTTAAAGGGCCGCTGTCTTAAAGTGCCGCTGTCTTAAAGGGCCGCTGTCTTAAAGGGCTGTTGTCTTACAGGGACGCTGTCCTTAAAGGACGCAGTTCTTAAAGGGACGCTGTCTTACAGGGCCGCTGTCTTAAAGGGCCGCTGTCTTACAGGGCCGCTGTCTTAAAGGGACGCTGTCTTACAGGGCCGCTGCCTTTAAGGGCCGCTGTCTTAAAGGGCCGCTGTCTTAAAGGGCCGCTGTCTTAAAGGGCCACTGTCTTAAAGGGCCGCTGTTCTTAAAGGGCAGCTGTCTTAAAGGGCTGCTGTTCTTAAAGGGCCGCTGTCTTAAAGGGCCGCTGTCTTAAAGGGCCGCTGTCTTAAAGGGCCGCTGTTCTTAAAGGGCAGCTGTCTTAAAGGGCTGCTGTTCTTAAAGGGCCGCTGTCTTAAAGGGCCGCTGTCTTAAAGGGCCGCTGTCTTAAAGGGCAGCTGTCTTAAAGGGCCGCTGTCTTACAGGACCGTTGCCTTTCAGGGACGCTGTCCTTAAAAGGACACTGTCCATGGTCCTGCAGAGTCAGTGTGACAACTGGGGATAGAAAAAACGAATCGGGGAAAGAGAAAGGAGTCGTCAAAACCAGAGACATCTCCCGCCTTTTACTTTGAGCAAGCCGAGATTGATTCGAAATCCTCACCGTCACCTAACCCTAACCCCACCCTTAGGCACACATAAGGGTGTAAATATTCATGCTAGACTCCTCTTCAATACTCTATGGACATTTCAAATCGATTGGAAGAGGGGTAGCGTGGCGACATCAAAGACGTCGGAGCCGGCCTTCGTCTCCGTGACGTTGTGTTGGTCGAGGGCTGCATGGTGTGCATGTTGATCTGGGTAAAGAGGCTGGAGGCATACAGATGGCATCCCATAAGTCTCTGTGTTGGCATGGGGACGTTCACGGCTGTTCCTCGGAACAACTCCTTTTAAAGTGACCATTTAAGGAAATCAGTCTGAATAAAATGGAAACTTGCCTGAAAATGTGACGAACGATTACGAAGTCGGCTGAATCCACCTGACTGAGTGCATTTTGAGGTGCAGTCATTTGTTTTGGAATCACTGTGGGGAAAATTTTGATTATATGTTAGTGGTCGTTATGTATGTTAAGGGACAGAATAATGAAACCCTAGAAGTGAATTTACCATTTTGGCAGAGGTGCACGTAATTAGCATCTTGAATTGCATCCTCTCAAGCAGCAAGATTCCTCAGCCTGTTTGATCGCATTTTTGATATTGAAATGGTAACTAGTTTTACGTTGGTTTATAGTGTCTCTCCTGGGCAGAGTTTGAGACACGACTGCATCAGGCATCCGCATAACAGGTTGTGTTTTACATAAAGTTAAGAACAATGTTCATGAGCATGTCTTGCACAAAAACAGTGCCCACATGCTATTGGCAATGTAAAAAGCACTTGACCATCCACAACAGTGGTGAATGCAATACACTGTGGCTTTGTCATAATTGATATGCATTTCACATTCCCATTATAAAAGGTAGAAATATAATAGTGCGTGTAATGCTTTTGATGGGCATGTAATCAATTATGATTACAAGGAAGCATTAGCATTGTAAGTAATGAGATTTGAATTCAAATAAATATCTTCTAGGGCCACACCCTGTCGGCCTGGGAGTCATCTCAGGGGAAATAAAGTCATACTACATCTGACAGCCTTAGCACAGGAGCCTTCATCAAAGCTAATGCTCCTCTACGGGCCATAAAAACAACAGGCACAGCTGCGTGTATCCCCATCCAAGAGGAAACTGTTTCTCTGGTTGGGATGCGGCTGCTTGTACATGTGTTTCATTCTAACGACGGCATATTATTTATGTAATAAGTTTCCCGCAATTTCCAAAGGCAAAATGTTGTTGTCATTAAGATGGACTATTTACTATTAACAACGCAGCAGAATTAATCTTTGTTTTGGATTTATTTCATTTTGGCTCATGTCGATATTAAAGTAAATAGTGGGAATGAAATTGCGTTTCAACAGGAGGTACGTTTTTTCAGTGGAGAATGGGTTAGGGTTAGGGTGACATAATACGGTAATGCTAGCAGATTCTAATTGCAGCTTTCAAACGGTTCAATTTGTAAACATTTTTTGTTTATCCAAATTTCAAAAAAATAGTTCAACCAAAAAAAAAAAAAACAATATTGTGAATGTACATTGTCGTGATTGTATTTCATTTTTGTTCCCCGGTGGATTCTGTCATTCGTCTATCGAGGAAATGGAGGTTATTTTGGAGGCATCCACCCTAAACTGGGGTTTAGGGTGGAGGACACACCACCTGCATTTGCCTCCAATCAGTTGGAGAAATCATTTTAACACACAAATATTTATTTTGTTTAAGCATTAATGTAATCTAATATATTATTATTAGTATTATGCATGCATGTGTGCGTGTGTATGTGACTTCATCTGTATGTGCGTGTGTGTGTGTGTGTGTATGTGTCTGTGGGATATGGTCTCTGCGAGAGCATATTTGTGTGTCTGTGCGTGTACGTGTGAGATTGTATCCGTGTGTTTGTGTGTGAGTAAGTGATGGCATCTGTGTGTATGCCTATGTTTAGTTGTGAGATTGTATCTGTGTGTGTGTTTGTATGTGCATGAGATGGCGTCTGTCTGTGAGTGCGTGTATGTGTGTGTGTGTGTGTGTGTGTGTGTGTGTGTGTCCTTCTCCGGGCTACATTGTACAATAAGGCAGTGACAGCCGGGCAGCAGTCAGAAGGGGAGCTGATGGGTGGGGATGAGGCCGTGGTGCCCGGGAGAGGGACCAGAGGCCACCTACCTGAAGTTCATTCTGTGTTACAAATGGCGAGGTTAGGGCCCCGGCGTTATTGCTATTCTTGGTTAATATCGTTGAACGAAATCTTTGTCCCTTTCTCATCTAACCCTCCAATGCTACTTCTCGGGAAAGGTCCAGAGGTCATACAGCCATTAACTGAATTGTCGTCGTCGTCCCCCCACCCCACCCCCCCCCCCCCCCAAATAAGAGAAAGCAACAAAGAAGGATTTGTTTTTTTATAGTGATACTCTAAATGAGTGGACGAGTAGCCTGGAGTTACATGTATGGCCCTAGGAGAGCGGTGTGTTTCTCTGGCGGTGACTGCTTGCTTCTGTGTCTGGGATGTTTGGTGCTATTCTGTGACCGGGTCGATACTCCTGCGAAAATTGTGAAAATGTTAATATGTTGTCTATTTGTGTTCCTTTCGGCTATTATGTGTGTATATTTTGCATGCGTTCCATGGTTTACCATCTGTTCATCTGTTGGTGAACCTAATTAACCCACAGGGACATAAGATATACTGTTCTTTCACACTGGCCTGGGGGCAAAACACAGCCCAAGACGCACCTTAATAGCCTGACATATCTTTACAATATATCGATCAATGCTTTTGAAGTTCTTGTCCAACAGACTTTGTTTAGAAGTGACAGTTGGATCATCTTCAGAGTAGCCTAGCTCTCGGCCATGTCTTGGTTCTTGCGACCGTAGCTAACCCTATGTGTTGTCTGTGTGTCCCTATGTGTAGCTGTACACAACTGGAAGTTAATCCTGAACCTTGTCCGAATGTCTTATTTGATAGAGGACAATGCTAACTCTCTGAGGTATTTACTGTTAGGGGCTAGCAGTAAAGGAGAAGCCCACCAAATCAAATCACGAGGCTTTAGTTATTCGGCTAGAAAATAGAAAGTAAATTAGAAAGTACCACTTTAAAGATGGCGTATATAATGCTCTTTGTTTGTCATAAAATACTACACAGATTATTTTGAAGTCCGTTATGATTAAGGTCAATCTACAGAAACCTCTCCGTTAGATTGTAAATCCCATGC